>NC_052961.1:1167655-1347655 GCF_013358895.1 Oreochromis aureus
AAACCCATGCTTAGACTAAAGTAACACAACTTGAAGCTTTCGTTACCATACCTCAAACACATGTATCCATACCTTAAACAAAAGCGCTGCTTTGCACTCTAGTTGCAATTATGCAACACACTTACTCCTTTATGCAACACACATGGTCCTGCATACTACACTCTATTTCATACATAAGACACTTTGTTCAAAAATGAAATTTCAGGGTGCCATTTGGAAAACACATGTATCCAAAATACAAAACACATCGGGTAATTGCAACCACTCAAATACACACCTGAAGGCACTTACTTGCAAAACTGAACACCAATCAGCCAACTACAAAAAGCCCTCAGTTTAGCCATTTCAAGAACTTTACAGTTTTTTCTGAATGCTTAAACCCTAACTGTGATTCTTATAGTACAATTTCTAAAACTATTAATACTTATAGCAAAACCACTCACTGAGTTTGCAAAACTAAAAGCACAAACACTGCTTTGCACTCAGTTTGCCATTTTGTAAGACACACTTTGCAGAACTTTAAACACAACTCACTGCTTACACTCAATTACCAAATTTGCAACACACTCCTAGCAAAACTATACACATTTATGGCCATTATTTACACTATTTTGCCAGCTGTCTGGCACACTTTCACATGTGAAAACTGTTTTAGATAATTAGTTCACTTTGCAATCAGCCTACGCACTATGAATAAGCTACAGGTAAGCTCTGTGTGTGGAGTACAATGGAGGGAGCAGGAAGAGTGAGAAGTAGAGGAGGCTGAGGAAGAGGACGTGGAGGGGAAGAAGTAGGATGAAGAGGACGACAAGGACAAGGAGGAGCAAGAGGAGGACGAGGAGGGGGGAGAGGAGGACGAGGAGGGGGGAGAGGAGGGGGGAGAGGAAGGGTAAGAAGAGTAAGAAATAGAATTGCTGATGACATCAGAGCTACAATAGTGGACCATGTAATCAACCATGGAGTGACCCTGAGGGAAGCTGGCCAACAGGTTCAGCCTAACTTGAGCCGCTACACTGTAGCAAGCATCATAAGGACATTTTGAAATGAGAGTCGGTTAGTACAGTCACTTTGCACTAAGATTTGTAGCACTGCCATGCTAATGAGAAACACAATACCATAGATGTAAAAATACTGAAATTGTTACTTTACAGAATTGCTAGACGACCAGATGCTGGGTGTAGAGGAAGCATGTTCACTGCAGACCAAGAAACCCATATAGTCAATATGGTGATTGCAAATAATCCTATACTTGGAAATAAACACTTGTGTTTGTTTTGATGTGTGTGAATAAAAACCAGTACTTGAAATTTGGATCCCTCTATGCTTACGGATCTATGACAAAAGTATGAGCTCAAACTGACATGGCCTACCTTGTGCACAGAGAAAGCAAAAGTCAGATGTGTTTTGTATTCATACCATCAGTGTGTAGTTGCCGCATTGTGTGCTTAGTAGATGATAGCTTGTGTGTACTGTTTGATACGAAAACACCATTTTTACGAAGGTGTGAAGAGTTAATCTAGCTGTGTTCGCTTTTGCAAGAGAACTACAATGTTTTGATAATTGGGTGACAGGTTTTCTTATTTGTGTGTAGAGTTTTGCAAAAATAGCCAATAGTTACAAAAAATGTGCTTAAACAATCAGAAAAAACTGTAAAAGCGAGGAGGAGGAGGAGGAGGAGGACGAAGTCGAAGTCGAAGAGGCCATGCACGGACCCATATTTCTGATGATATAAGAGCAACTTTGGTGGACCATGTCATCAACCATGGCCTGACCATGAGGGAAGCTGGGCAGAGAGTCCACCCACATCTAAGCCACTTCACAGTGGCATCTGTAATAAGAACATTCTGACTAGAAAACAGGTATGTCGTCACCTCTCTACCTTCTACTCTACTCAGATGGTTCTTATAGCACTGTTCTACAGTATATCACATGACCATATCAAGTGTACAGGATATTGCAGGGTGCTAATGCTCCTTCTGCAGCCAAAGTGGTAGTTTTTGTGAAACATACCATGACTACTTATATTGAAGTACAGTGTTGTACAGTGGATGATACAGTATATACAGTAAAGTACTGTAAGAAAAATAAGCAAACCGATGACAATATGTGGTTGTACGTCTCTAGAATGACTCGAAGACCTTCTGGGGGAGGACGCCAACGCCTGTTCACACAACAGCAGGAACTTGCCGTTGTGGACCTAGTGAGGGAATATGTACCGTCCACGTCCCAGGGCAGCGCGGGGGAATATCACATTGTGTGCCGCCATAAGCCTTCGAGGGCTTCTGCATCATCATGCAAAACTAGGTCCATACAATAGCCAACATATACTCACATTTCTAGATGCTCTCCATAATATAGTTGTACAGAACAGCCCAGATCAGCCCAGGTTTGTGGTGATATGGGATAATGTCAGTTTCCATCGGGCTGCTCTGGTCCAGGCCTGGTTCTCCAACCACAATCAACTTGAAGTTGTATACTTGCCCCCTTACTCACCATTTTTAAACCCTATAGAGGAATTTTTTTCGGCTTGGAGATGGCGTGTATATGACCGCCAACCACATGCCCGCATGCCTCTTCTGCAGGCAGTGGAACAGGCCTGCGGTGACATTCAGGTGACAGCAATCCATGGATGGTTTTGACATGCAAGGGGATATTTTCCCCGGTGCCTAGCGGGAGAAGACATTGCTTGCGATGTCGATGAGGTCCTGTGGCCAGACCCCAACAGACGGCGGGATCCATGAGCCCACGTATGCACAATTGTCATGATGTTTTGTGTTTACAGTATAGTGTTTTTTTTCTATTACTGTATTATGGTTTTTGCTTTATTGGACTTCATGGTGCTGCAATGTACAATACTGAGTAGGCCTATTTGCTTTTTTTGGTTGTTTGAAAATGTGTCTCCTGCAAATATGCCTCCTGAATAAACAATGACAATCACAGACTGCAGTGTTTTATATAAAGTAGACTAGTGTGTTCCCCCTGATCTGAAAGTGTTTGCATATGATGCAAGTATGTGTCACTTTGTCAACAGAGTTACATTTTGACAAAGGAATGTTGGGTTTTGAGAGTAGAGTTTCAATTTGACACAGATGTGAATGGTATATTTCCCAGTGTTGTGTCATGTTTACTTGTGTTTAGAGTTTTGGCACAATGAGCGAAGTTTTGCAAAATGTGTTCAAGCAACGGGCAAAAACTGTAATAACAACTATGATTCGATGCAGAGAGGTCTATCAACACATAGTGAGTGAGAAAGGTGACTGGAAAGGAAAAACTCAATGCATCATGGGAATCCCCGGCAGCCTACGTCTATTGCAGCATAACTAAGGGAGGATTCAGGGTCACCTGGTCCAGCCCTAACTATATGCTTTAGCAAAAAGGAAAGTTTGAAGCCTAATCTTGAAAGTAGAGATAGTGTCTGTCTCCCGAATCCAAACTGGAAGCTGGTTCCACAGAAGAGGGGCCTGAAAACTGAAGGCTCTGCCTCCCATTCTACTTTTAAATACTCTAGGGACAACAAGTAGGCCTGCAGTGTGAGAGCGAAGTGCTCTAATAGGGTGATATGGTACCACAAGGTCATTAAGATAAGATGGGGCCTGATTATTTTGTATGGGAGGATTATTATTTTCTGACAGGTGGGTGATTCTGATCTTGGTCACATGGTTTTTATGTTTTTATGTTTTTATGTTTGGCTCAGCTGATGAAAACAAAATGAGCTGAAGTGGTGAAACAGAAGGGAGGGGCTGAGGCTGAGTGCTGAAAAAGGAGCTGCTTCAGAGCTCGGGCGCTTGTGCCAAGAGTTCTCCAGCCAGAGGTTAAATGACGACCGTCCTCTAACCTTTGAGCTGCAGATTTTCTCCTTCAAATCTCAGCGTGCTCACTCGCTGCGTGAACACACAGTTTATTGTGCAAACAAAGCAGCCATGTCACCAAAGACGTGCTTCAAACATGAGAGATCAGGGCTCAAATTAGATCTGTTACAAGTTTATCTGTAGGCTTTTAAATATGGAGATTTCATATTTTTAGCTGGTTTAAAGTGCAGTGGGTTGATTCCAGTCTGCAGAGCTGGCTTCTCTCAGTTTGACAGACCCACTCGGGCCAAGTTTCCAGGAAAGGAAAGCTAAATGTCACCTTCTCGTCTCTGTTAACGTCAGTTTCCTCGTCTTGTGTAGCTTTGCAATAACAGTGTCTTTGTTTTGTATCCTGGCAGTCTGCTCTGTCTCAGTAACACGACGCTGGACCGTGACGCTGACTCACAGGATGAACACGATGTCACTTTGGAAAGTGAGCATTATCACAGATAACAGAGGGAAGTCTTACCTTCACTTAGTTTGCTTATACCGAGGCTCCTCACATACCATGGATAAATCCGGGACCGTGAGCTCTGGCATGATGGTGGAGGACGGAGGTGATGGTGTTGCAGTGTGTCGCCCTCGGCGGGCTCTCTGCACTCACACTCAAACACGGTCACTCCTCATTATCTGACACCTCCTCTCCTCCCTCCACCCCTCCCTCAGCCATCCTGGTGAATCTCTTTAACTTCCTGTTGCTCTGTAGCGGTCACCACCTCACACAGTCACAGAGCAACACACACTCAGTCTGTCCAATCAGGAAGCAGACAGCACTGCGGCTCCATCTCACCTGCACAGGTGCAGCAGCAGGGTTACAAACCCCAAAGAGTGGAGGATTGGAGGTGGTGTCCATAGACCGCTGCTCTCTGCCACGCGTGGTACATCCCCACGTGGCGTCACAGGAAATTTGCTGTTTCCCAGCACGGTGTGAACGTTCCCTGAGGAGAGCTGGACAGGCACCTGCTCCAGGTGGAGGACTCCTCCAGGATGACCAGCAGGTGGACTCTCGCTCGCCTTTGAGGGGCAGGGATAGCTCAGTACGTAGAGAGGTCGCCCCCACAAACGGAAGGTCGGGGGTTTGAATCCACTGAAAGGCTACCCTGAGGGACTACAGAGCAAAGTACCGTCCCAACAAACTGCTCCCCGGGTGCTGGTGGCTGCCCACTGCTTCACTGAGTGAATGGGATAAATGCAGAGGAGTAATTTCCCTACGGGGACCAATAAAAGTACACATTATTCATTTTGCTCACCTGTGGAGACGAGGACCCGATGCATCGAGCTGCACGGTGCCGAGCACAGCTCCGACTGAAGGATGCTGGGCCCCCTGCCCCCCACGTGGAGCCTCCCTAATGTCCAGCAGGGGGCGACTCCTCTGGTCTAGCTCTATGGCATGAACGGTTTAATGGTGGCTTTCTGTCACAGTTTCAGGTCTGACTGAATAAAGTGTGATGAGCTCTGTTCACCATTAAACTCATTAGAACATTCGTTTACAGCCAAATCACAACAGTCACCGCGAGACGCTGGAAGGTAAAGAGCCTCCTGTCATACAGAGAAACCCCAACAAACAGACAACAGTGGAAAGGAAGAACCCCCTTCTGACAGGAAGAAACCTCAGGGGGCAGGTTTGTCAGTTTCTGACAGACTCAGGACTCCTGATTGGTCCTCAGCTCCCCGCTGAGATGACTGATCAAACCAAAGCAGCGTCACAGTTTCAGGATTCAAGAGGCTGAATGACTGATGTGTCAACCTTCCCACATTCCCACGGACACCACTGTGAGGCTCACGGAGAAGGCCGTGGGACGGACGACCGGTGACAAACAGGAAGTGAGTGAAACAGCTGATTTATCACCCTGACTGTGAATGCTGCCTCTGCTCTCATTGGAGATCTTAATAGTTTAATAAAGAAAGAAGTGCGTCGCATTGTGAAACAGCAAAGAAACCATCCTGTCAGAGGCCGTGGGGAGGGTCTGTGTTCAGCACACTAAGCTCCTCCTCCGCGCTGTGCGCTCAGGGTGGAATGCGAGTGGGTGTGTTGGCTTTGTGGAGCCGAGGGTGAGCGGGTTCACGGGCGGGAGTGCCGGGAAAAACAGCGGTTGGCAGTTTTCCCGGTCAGACGTTGGGCACTCCTGGAGCACATGATCACTGTGTGTGTGTGTGTGTGTGTGTGTGTGTGTGTGTGTGTGTGTGTGTGTGTGTGTGTGTGTGTGTGTGTGACTATTTCTGGAAAAGTTGCTCTAATTACTTTAAATAGAGCTCACAGTAATGTTGCAGACTGACACGCTGGTCTGAGGTCAGTTATGACACTAAATGATCCTGAAACAAACTCCTTGTTTAAAGGGAGGGTTGAAGGAGGCCACGTCCCAACATAACTCATATTCCTGGGTTCAATAATCTGAGATGGTGAAACGCTCAAAGTGCTCTCAGTGTTTAACCTGACGCTTACAGGAGGAGAGAGTGATGCAGATGACACGAGGCGTCTGTGTCCCATCTCCTTTAAAGCTCCTGCTTGTGCTTCGAGGTCACGTCGCTCAGTGTTGCTCTATTTCTGCCAGTCCTGTGGATGAACTGGTTTAACTGGGTGTGCATGCACGCAGCTCTGACCGTATCTGCTGGAAGTTTGTCGTGTTGGCGCTGGTGTGCTTTTATAACTCTCCCAGCGCTGTGTGAACTTGAACTTGAGCAGCAGCAGCGTGCAAGAGCGGAGGCGGCACATGCCAGGCGTCACTGACCCAGTTGCCTGCAGCAGCAGCTGATGTAACAGGATTCATGGAAACGGCTCCTTACACACAGAGTGCTGCTCCCCACTTTAGTTTCATCAAAGCATCAAAGAGCAAAAAAGTTTCAGGTTTGATTCCTGTCGTGTCAGTCAGAGCCTCGATGCTGCACGTGTGTGTTCCAGTCTCAGAATAAAACAAGAATAATAAAGTAAGTAAGTAAAATTTATTTATATAGATCTTTATAAGACGAGAAGCTGTTACAAAGTGCTTCACATGGGAATATAAAAGCATATCAAACAAAACATATTACACAGGAACATTACCCTGAGGCCTGTCTAAACAGAAGTGTTTTAAGCAGAGTTTTAAAAGAAGCCACAAAAGCGCGATCCTTAGTTTTTAGACGGGTTTGTGGAGTAATCAGGAGAGAACTATGAGTGGATGTAAGGCTCCACTTCGGAGAAGCTCAGTGATATAGTTAGGAGCCTCATCTCGTAAAGATATAAACGTAAAAGTGAGGATTTTAAACTGATATCTGTACCCAACTGGAAGCCAGTGCAAGGCTATTAACATGGGAGTGATATGGGAGAGTTTATTACTGTGGGTTCAAAGCCTTTCTGCAGCATTTTGTACAGCTTGGAGGCGATTTAAGGAAGCCTTAGACAAACAGGAAAAGAGTGCGTTACAATAGTCTAACCAGGAGAAGATGAAGGCGTGGACAAGCATTTCACCTTTGGAGACGAGTCCTGAGTTTTTCATCTAAGAAATATTGCTAAAAGCAGCAGCGGGTCACAGACTTGATACGAGCATCAAAAGGCAGAGATTGATCAAAAATGATCCCAAGATTCTGAGCGGTGGCTTTTAGCGAGGCTGAGAAAGCAGCCAGACGTTGACTAATTTGGGGCTTGATACTCTGGAGCGAGAATTAAACACTCAGTCTTGTCTGTGTTCAGCTGCAAAAAATTGTCATCCAACCCTTAATGTCCTTACGACAGTCCACTGAGGATTTTCCAGCAGCTTACTGAAATCTGTCTAAAGACTAAAAAGGTTTGATGAAAATGAAAGATGATGCCTCTCAGTTCAGCGAGAGAAGATGTCCTTCAGAAGGTTCCTGCAGAGGAAAACTGGAGCAGATTTCTGAAAACGTCTCCCAGAGAGCCAACCAGAGCCTACCGAACCAGTCACATGACCTCAGTGCACACACACACACACACACACACACACACACACACACACACACACACACACACACACACACACACACACACACACACACACACACACACACACACACACACACACACACACACACAGCTAAACTCAGGACACACAAAAACACAGCAAAGAAATTGTGAGTCTTTGGTTTGCTGATCGTCAGATTTTTTTAATGGATTTTGAAAAATGAAGGTCTGATTTCAGAGTAAACACAGCGTCAGCCTCTCTCCTCACAGCCGTGCAGGAAAAGCTTCCTTCAGAAACTTATAAAACTCATATTTAATATACAGAGAGCAGCTCCTGAGACTGTGCTGCCCCCTGCAGGCCACAGATAGACACTACAGCTGCAC
This sequence comes from Oreochromis aureus, assembly GCF_013358895.1. Taxonomy (NCBI): domain Eukaryota; kingdom Metazoa; phylum Chordata; class Actinopteri; order Cichliformes; family Cichlidae; genus Oreochromis; species Oreochromis aureus. The sequence goes on from NC_052961.1 coordinate 1,175,783, forward strand.
CGTTACTTTCTAATCTCATTAAAATTTATTTTTTTCTTCTATTCTCTGCATGAAATGTGTTTGTAAACAAAGTTCACAAAGAAGAAAATCTTAAACATTATTCTGAGACGACGTGACAAATGTGCAGAGCAGAGCTGCTTAAGGTGTTACAGTTCAGGAAAATGTCAGTAATATTAACAATGAGGATGATCTAGAACACTTTAAATCATCTGCTTTAAAAAGTGCATCACAGTGACGACAAAATAAAACCTGAGACAACAAACGAAGCCCGAAAAAGTGCAGGAAGCATTTCTCAGGGCGTCAGCGATGCCCCAGCCTCTCGAGCCTCACTTCCACACTGCTGTGTTCGAATCTTCACTTCAGTTGGCCAAGTAAACGTTTGCAGCGTCGCCTCATCAGGCCGCAGAGACTCAAACTAAAGAGGTTTGACAGGTACCAGGAACCTGGTAAGACACCGTGACTGCTGGGACCTCATTCCAGTCAGAAGCTTTGGTTTTGTCTGTTTATTTTCATTTAAATCACTTTAATTTAATTTAGGCTTCTGCTTGGGTGGGTAAGCTGCATACTGGTACCTGAGGGCAGTAAGAGGTCAGATCAGAGGTCAAAGCGAGGCTATGAATAGCTTCTAAAGCATCGCGTGAGCCGTGTGGCTTCATCTCTTAGCTCTGAGGAAAGCTCATGAAACAAGATTCATGTGATTAAAAACACTGACAGCTCAGCGTCTCGGCCGTCCTCCAGCTTCAGCCATGGAGGATAAAACAGTTTGTGAACCCGTCTTTCTTCCTGCAGTAATCTGCAGATGATTGGCTCAATAAACTCGTTAGCTTATGATGGGAGCTGTTACCTAAACTTCTCTGTGCTTTCAGGGATGACCAGATGAAGTTTTGCAAGATGATGAGTTTCAAAGAGTCCGTGTGTGTGTGCGTGTGTGTGTGTGTGTCACTCCAGCTCCTCTGGGCCCAGCTGGGCCTTCAGGGACTTGAAGTCGGGCCGGTCAGCCGGCTTGGCGCTCCAGCACTGGAGCATGATGTCATAGAGAAAGTCTGGGCAGTTGGGCGGTTGGGACATCCTGTATCCCACGGTTACCTGCTGGTACACGTCCTGGTTACTGTAAGCTGAGGGAGGAGAGGAGAAGTGATGAAGGTCAGAGGTCAAGTTTACTGAAAATCTGAATGCAATAACCTGCATGTGTGAGGCGGAGTATCACATATAAAAGCTGACATGTTAGCACGCATCAGTGTAAAACGTCTGTGCTCATAGTCGGCGTAATAAACCCGATCACAGGAAGTCACCGTGCTCTCACCGGTTTATGATTCCCCTTCAAAAGTGGGAAATCTTCACTTTGGTAGCATGGACCTGAGGTAGATCTAAGATCAGTCTGATGGAAAACCAGGAAGGAAATACCTGTCCAGGAACATAAACTGACACACAACACCTGCCAGTGCCACAAGTCTGTCTGGAGTTCCGCAGGCCAGGTCTAGTGAACCGGAGACAGAATTCACCTTAGTACCTCTAACTGGCAATAACCAAGCACAGTGAGCGGACTGATTTTGAAGTCAAAGCTCAGAATTTATTGACCGTTGGTGGAAAAACATACGAGAATATGAGGCAATTGACTCATTTAAACCCAAAGATGCTCACATGACAAACATGCTCATTAATCAGTGATACAGCTGCTCATAATGAACCCTCTGCAGTCCTCAAGGGTTTAGCTCCATTTTAACAACAACATGATGAAATAACACGATATCGTGACGGGGTGGTGATGAAGATGGTGGTGGTGATAATGGTGGTGATCATAGTAGTAGAGGTGATGGTGGTGGTAATTGTGATGAAGATGGTGGAGGCGGTGGTGGTGGTGGTGATGATGATGGTGGTGGTGGTGGTGGTGATGATGATGATGATGATGATGATGATGATGGTGGTGGTGGTGGTGATGATGGTGGTGGTGGTGGTGATGATGGTGGTGGTGGTGGTGATGATGGTGGTGGTGGTGATGGTGGTGGTGATGATGATGGTGATGATGGTGATGGTGGTGATGATGGTGGTGATGATGGTGATGATGGTGATGGTGGTGATGATGGTGGTGGTGGTGGTGGTGGTGGTGGTGATGATGGTGGTGGTGGTGGTGATGGTGATGGTGATGGTGATGATGGTGATGATGATGATGATGATGAGAATCTGCAGTCTTTGTGGGCTCTCGGTGGTTCTGCTCTTTAAAGAGAGTCCTCAGTGAAGAGCTCTGCAGTCGCTGCTCTGTAGTCGCTGCTCTGTGTCTGCCACTCTGCTGCCCCCCTGTGGCGCTCCATCTGTACTGCAGCAGTTCAGGGTTGTGCCGTCTCCAACTCGTACGAGCTGGACTCCAGTTTGACCCTCAGTAACCTGAAGTCGGGCCGGTCGGCCGGCTCGGCGCTCCAGCACCGCTTCATGATTTCATAGAGAAAGTCTGGGCAGTTGGGTGGTTTGGGCATCCTGTATCCCAGGGTTACCTGCTGGTACACTTCCTGGTTACTGTAAGCTGAGGGAGGAGAGGAGGAGAGGTGATGAAGAGCGCTTTGTGTCAGCTCAAATATCTGCAGAGCAGCTGAGCTGTGTCGGGCAGCAGCTCTGTAAACCCTCACCGTATTAGTGTGAAATCAGACAAACCTCACAAAGTAGTCCACCGGGACTACTTTTTATCCCGCATAAAAACGAGAGTTTACCCAGAATGCACCATTTTGTGAAGTTTTCAGATGAAACTTCAGGATACCAGCGCTTCTCTCCGCTCCTCTGTGTCTGATAGATCATCAGAACTGGGCTCAGTCCTCAGACTGACGGGAGTCCTGCAGTGAGACTGAAACTGATCTGAGAGCAGTTTTCAATCACAGCTTAAATGTTTTTCATGTGCTGGATTTATGAAGTTTTGAAAAAGCTGTAAGCGCCTCATATGTACATGAACGCTGTAATTCTGAATACACTGACAGTATGAAAGTCAGATTGATGAAATAAAGTTAGTGGGAGTGGTCAGCTGGCTCGCTCTGGTTATTTATTATGGTTACTGCAGAGCTTCATAAAGTCCACATTTATGCACGTTTACAGGAACTCACTTATCTCTTTTCCTTGTGCAAACCAGCCAATCGCATTCAAGCACACTTGAACCATGACATGAGCACAGTGTGCAGCTAGAGGGCTGCACGTGTTAACAAATACTGCGCGAGCTGCGAGGTTGGGGGTGGGTGGCGTTATTCACCAAGCGCTCCTTCAGCTCCTGAAACACAGTGAAGCACCCGCGCCGCTCGCTCAGTGGTTACAATAAAGTTTAACGTGCAGGCGTCCCTGAGAGGATTTAAAAGGTTACTCGAGTTAGCAGAAGTTAGTCTGGCTGCTTGATTAAGGGAAAAGTTATAATGCCGATTTTGATGCATGCTCAATCATCCAGGTGAGGAAATCCCAAAAGCTCTGTTCATCTGGACGTAGTGTTTTCGCTACATCCAGATGAACAGAATCAAGCTTTTAGGATAATCACGATTATTCTGACAGAGGTGAAGACACAAAAACGTGACAATAAAGACTTTGGTAATTGAATGAATCTCTCTTGTGAACTAACCTGGGTAAGGAACTCCTCCACGGGTGATGATCTCGTAGAGCAGAATGCCAAAAGACCAGACGTCGGACTTGATGGAGAACTTCCCGTGGCTGATGGCCTCGGGAGCGCTCCACTTGTAGGGAATCTTTTTGTCTTCTGAGATGTAAAACGGCTCCTGAAGGGAAAAACAAGAATCTGCTGTCAGAGCTGCTGCTGCGCTCCACTTTGAGATCAACAGCTCAACCTACGCTTACCTTGATGATTCTGGCCAGGCCGAAGTCGGCCACCTTGCAGATGTAGTCTTGTCCTACCAGGACATTTCGAGCCGCCAGATCTCTGTGGATGCTGTTCATCTCCTCCAGATATGACATCCCATCAGCCACCTGGCCTCCCATGTCAATGAGGGATGCAACGTCTTGTATTTGGCCCTCTGGACCTGAGTGAGAGAACGATCTAGATGAAGCGAGCAGGACAGGAATGAGCACGCCGGTAAGTAAAAGGTTTCAGTTTATCAAATATCCGTCTCCTGCTGCTTATTCAGTGGGCAGAGGCCCCCCTCCCTCCCCACACACACAGTCTGACAGTCTCCCACTTGTCAAGCCCACCTGTTGAACAGAAGCGCCTCTCCACCCAGTCGTGGAGGTCCATCAAGTTCCAGAACCCCAACCACAGGTTCTGGAAGTTGATGATTTTAATTCTCCACCTGAACGTCTCTGGATCAGCAGGTGGAGCTGCTCTACTGAACACCAGAAACTCCAAACCACTATCAGTACCTGCTCCAGATTTCATCCACTCAGCAGCTGTTACAGGAGCTCAGTGCTGCATTCAGGAGCTCCCATGAGGGTCGGATTTCACAGGTTGGAAATCGTTTCTCAGATCTAAGTGAAAATTGATCGTGTGTTTGTATGTTGATGCTCAGCGACGATTTCCTGACAAATAATGATTTAAAATCACTCTGAGTGTGGGGAAACTAACTTTTATGATCATGATGACATGTACGCAAAAAAGAGTTGTGACACATTAAGCTGGAGAAGTACCAAGGGCTCAGAGAAGAGCTCGAGAGGATGTGGAGGGTGAAGGTAACGGTGGTCCCCGTGGTAATCGGAGCACTAGGTGTGGTGACTCCCAAGCTAGGCAAGTGGCTCCAGCAGATCCCGGGAACAACATCGGAGATCTCTGTCCAGAAGAGCGCAGTCCTGGGAACAGCTAAGATGGATAAAGCGCAGGGGCGAGATGGGTGTTATATATACACACAATCTATATCTGAAAATCCATCCATTTTCTTCCGCTTATTTGGGGCCGGGTCACGGGGGCAGCAGCCCAAGCAGAGAAGCCCAGACCTCCCTCTCCTCAGCCACCTCCTCCAGCTTGTCCAGGGGAACACAAGGCGTTCCCAGGCCAGCCGAGAGATATAATCTCTCCAGCGTGTCCTGGGTCTGCCCCAGGGCGTCTATATCTACCAAGACCAAGATATAAAATCCATCTCTGAAATATCTCCCTGCCATATGTTTGTAACTTTGCTGAATATAAATATGGGTGTGTAAATATCTGACATGTTTCCGAAGGTTTGCAACAGCTGTCGACTTGAAAGCTGAGTTTGTTTCCCTGAGAACAGAAGAGAGAGCGCCCCCTGCTGACCGCCCGCTGCTGATGCTGTAACCATAATCAAAGCCCTCGCTGTCCAACGTTACGCAGCACACTGAACTGTGATCTTTCACTGGAAACAAGGCTGAGGTTTACTTCTGAGGAACTTGAGCAGGCTGCCCTTCTCCATCAGCTCGGTGATGATGTAGTATGGCGTGGTCGCCGTGCACACGGCGAACAGCGAGATGAGGTGACGGTGGCGCAGACGCTTTAGGATCTGAACTTCCCTGTGAAACTCTTTGTGGTTCAGCTCCGAGTCTGAGAGCAGGACAGAAATAAAAAGGCGAAAACAGACAGATGAGAAAAGAGGAAGATGAGGGTGAGAAAAACAACCTTAAAGGCACAACAACTGTACTCAAAGATGGAAAACATGACACGGTTATTATAAAATCGAGACTTTTGGAAGAGAAATTTGCCTCTTTTGTCTAAATTGTTGTTGGATAATCACAAAGACTGTATTAAAAAGATGACCAGCACGATGCTGGTGGATCATTCAGCGTGTAACTGAAGGACCAGTTAATGACTGGGGTATACGAACACATTTAGAGGGAGGCGCGCTGAGATTTCGAGACCCCTCTGATAAATGTTCGGCTCCGCCTGAGCTGGATGTTTCAGGAAGATTTCTCTTTCCTGATTTTGAAGCTGAGCTTTGAAAGCCTCACTGAGCAGCATCTCAAATCCAAATCCTGAGAACCTGAGCCTTACTCTATCGTTGCTGTAGGGCTCAAACATTTAAATGAGGCATACTGTATGCAAAGCAGGCTTTCTGCAACAGCAGGAAAACAGCCGGTTCTTTCCATGGAAAGTACGTATTGGATAGTTTGCCCAGCTTATCATGGAGACCAAACACCAAACACAAGCTCTGCTTTAGAAACGTGGAGCTGGTCTCCCGCAGCGTCGCTTGCATATGCAAACCTGTGGAGCGTGCGAGCGCCTCTTTCTTTGTGACGCTGTTTGAACGCGATGCTCGGAAAGAGCTCTAGTGGCTCGTCGTCACCCTGAAGTGTCTCTCACTGTCAGCTGACCAATCACACGCCAGCCCGTCCTCATCTCCTGCAGCCTCTGCTTCACGGCACGGAGCTGGATCAGAAACGGATGCATGACGAAACTCAAGCGTCTCATGTCACCATAACTTTGCATATTTATATCATCTTTGTTTCAGTGTTTTAACCTGAAACATCAGCTGCAGGTTTCAGAACAAGAACATTTCTAACGTGCTCAGAAGTTCACCTGCGGCTCAAAACCTGCCCGGAGTCACTGGTGCAGGCACAGCTTTCATTGTAAGATCCCTCCCATGACCACGTCGCAGCCTGCTCCTGCTCGCGCTCCTGCCCTCACGTGTAAACCTCCGTCGGGTCTCAGAGTCCTTGCACCCAGCGTTGAGCTGGTCAGGCTGACCGTCGGATCACGTTTAAAATCAGGTGACGCGTTTTTATCGCGGCAGCATGTAATTCTGTCTCTTTCAGCCTGTACGCCACCATTATTCACACTCCGGGTGAGTTTCCACACTGTGGCTTTTTCCCACTTTCTTCCTATTTTGGCCACACTACATTGTTACTCTTGCCCTTGCTGGTGAGATGTGGGCGCTACGGTAACCCTGCAGGTTCAGAGGCTCCGACTGCGGCGTGTCACACATTTTATCCGATGCCCAGGAACGAGACCGGGCCTGTGATCCAATCACATCGAGGTAGGGATCTACAGCTGGAAGAAGATGCAGCTGCACGAGGAGATGACCGCGGCCAAATGAAGTAAGATTAAAAGAATATTTTTACATTTCTGGAGCTGCAGAATTTTTGATCCCGTTAGTTTTTTGTCTTTTATATCCGCCTGAGTGAAATATTCTGTGGGTTTTGGGTTGTTGGATGGACAAAAAAAACTAAACAAAACTTTTGTGTCTGTGAAAGCGTCAGAGGCATCGTTCAGCATGTGTTCACATTTCAAGTCTTTGAGTTTCTCTCCATCCTTATTATTTCTCATTGGCCGGAGGTGCTGCTGTGTTTCCGGAGGAAGGAAAACTCTCACTTCCCCATGACAGAAATAAAATTCTTCACCATGTGTTTCACTTTGGTTTGTAATGTGCTGTCTGCATGAGGGTCAGCCTGCTGTCCTCAGTATTTCCACAGCCGTGTTTAATGTTTTCAGTCATGTTACAGCACGGAATGAAAGGCAGGGGGGCGGGGCTAAAGATGGCGTGAACGTGTTTGAGCAAACTCGTGTTTGTGCAAACTCGTGTTTGTGAGCAGCAGGAGGATAAAATACCGCTTTTCAGGATCTTGATGGCGACGCTGATGTGGTTTTTCCAGCGGCCGCGGTAAACATCAGCAAAGAAGCCGCTGCCCAGCTCCTCCTCCAGCGTGAACTCCTCCTTCGGGAGCTCCCACTCGTCCACCGTGAAGTGGTTCAAATCCTGAGTTTCTGGCCTTTTCTGATGGAGGAAACAGAAGCGTGCACCTCAGACATTCACATCCATGCAAAACTAAAGGCCAGCAGCCCCGTCACAGACACAAGAGGAGCGAATAAATGATGGCGGTATGAAGCCCAGACTCACCTTCTTGCAGGGCTTGCCCAGCTGGCCTGTGGTGTTGAGGCTGTTGGCGCAGTAAAAGTCGACCACGTCGATCAGCGAGCTGAAATGATGCTTGGGCTCGATGTGGAAACCATCATCTCCTTGGTGGATCTTGAAGTGCTTCACGCGGCTGCTGGATCGCACTACAGGAAGACGGACAGAGTCAGAGACGAGCAGGAGTCTCAACAAAGGACACGTGACCTCATTTTTATTGCTACGGTTATTTTTCATTTCTGCTGTCATGACCTAAGAAAACAAACTAGTGGAAAATGTGCACAGCTCTCAGTGATAATCTCAGTTATAATGAACACTGCAGCGCGGGCTGCAGAAACGATTAACCAATCAGCTCCCTGATGAACCCAGAGACTCACCTGGCTCAGGTGAAAAAGTGTCAAAATCACAGTTTCCAATAAAGTATCACAGCATGTTTAATGCGGTCTCTGCTAGGCCTGGTGTTTATTGGCCGATTCAACCTGTTACCTGTCGAGAGTATCCACCTTTGGAGCACATGTTCACTACATCAGCTCACTGCTGACATGAGGAGGATTCGTTAGAGCCTCCGGTGGGGTTTTCTGTAGCCTCTCCTCGTGCTCGTGAAGGCCCTCCCTCTCCCTGTCCACTTACCTGACAGGACGTATCCGATGTCGTCTTTCTCGCTCTGTCGGACGAGGAAGGCTCCCTCTTCGTTTCCTGGGGCCATCAGGTGATTTTGGGACTCGAAGCGGCTCAGCTTCCCATAAAACCATCTGGATCGAGACAGAAAGATATTTATCAGGAGCTCGCTGTAATATTCCACCTAATGTTGTACAGCACGGATAGATGACAGCTAATCTTATTAAACCTGCGACATTGACCTGAGGCTGAAAGCTCAGTTAATTAAAACATGTCTTTAAACAGGAGAGGATGCATGATTCCTCTGCAGTCTATCATCACAGATTCAAACCTGCAACCATAAAACTGAAGAGAAGCAAACAGAACTACCATCCACGTCCACCCAGAGTGACAACAGTTTCCGACGGCTTTGTTTGCATCATTTGCATCTTTTCATTTTTATGGCTGCAGATTTGAGTCTGTGGTAATAAAGAGTGCAGACAAAGACACTCCTGTTTCAGCTCATTGAGGTTTGCAGCATTCGTTCATGCACAGCTCTCTGAGCTCTGCACTTTGGACCGTCACAGCCGTTCTGTTGGAGACACTGACTCCAGCATATGTTGGTATAGAGACGAGTCCACGGTCCGCCGTGCTGACAGCTTGTGTGAGGTGTTTGGGTTCCTCCTTTGTTCAGATGCAGCTTTACAAACCTAAGCCGTGCTCCTGCAGCACTTCCAATCAGCCACAGTCGTTCAGGCTGTTTCTAACTGCACTGTCATGCCCTTTAACCTTTAACCTACTCCTGTGAGGACTGTTGTGTTAACACACCTGAATGTTTCAGACCTCCACACTGCAGAAACTTCTGCTTCATGCTCAGTTAATCGGGTGCCCTGATTAGCAGCACCAGGCTGCTCCGAGTCTCTAAAATCCTGTGGGCGCGGGGAGGTGGCCTTAGCTTCTCACTTGACTGAGTTAAAAATTTACACAACAATAAATTTTAAACTCCTTCAAGATTTAAACACTTGAGATGAGGTGTGTCAGTTTACTTTGTCCTGTTTGGAATTTATTATTACCTTCTTATTATTCGAAAGATTTAGGAAAACAGAGTCTGAGTAAAACTACCAGTGGGTTCCAACGTGGAGTTCAGTGGTCTTAAAGAGGCATCCCAAGAGATGGATGGTAGAGACTGAGCACCTCCTCCAACAGCACACTGTGTTCTTAAAGTAAACAGCTTTACAAAATAAAATGGCCGCTCTCGTTTGAGACCGGACGATAGCGGAGACTGCTGCTTCTTCTTCTTCAGTGTTTAGCTGGCATCCTTGGAGACGCAGGAGTGGTCTAACATGCCAAGCACAGAGATGAGTGCTCGTGCTGATTTTTCCCCATCAGTAAATGCTGTGATGGCAGCGAGCAAAGACGAGTAACTGACATTAACTTTCTACAGTAACAGCTAGCATGAGGGCGTTAGCCAGCTAACTGTAACTTTGAGCTCGATAGCATCATCAATCAAAACTGCTGCCAACAAACACAGATGTTTACATCAGCGCTGTAATTTGCACTAATTAGCCAAATAACTTCTACTGTTATAACTTGCACATTACTTTTCTCAGTTTATATGCACCAACTTATTGGAAGTTACGTGTCCAGGTACAATCACACAATCTGCACTTTTCTAATGATTCTAAATATTCTTAACTATTTAAACATCTTTCAGTATCCTGCTCTCTTTGCACACTACAACCTCGGCTTGCCACTTATCTGTACTTTAATCTTAATAACTGTGCAGTACTCTGTTAAATATCGGTGTCCTGTTCTGTTTGTATGTGTTTTTTTGTTGCCGTTACAACCAAATTTCCCCTTGTGGGACAATTAAAGGATTATTCTATTCTATCATGTCCAGGTGAGCTTTGCTGTGACTGTACCGATCCACAGGTATACGGTGTACACACTGCTCCCTGAGCTGCTGGACAACATACATGACATACAGAGCATACGGCAGGGTCATGTGACAGAGCCTGGGTTTGAGCTGCACAGACGCTCCAGCAGAAGGATGATTGCTGATCATGTCACAGCTGCCTGGGTCATTGACGGGCCCTCACATTGAACAGTGTTTGATATCAGCTGGGATTTGATTTCTAAACATTTTGCCACTGGCTGCATTCCATTTAGCGTCTCAGTGTTGGGAAAGATTTCACCGCGATCATTTACTGGAACCTTTAATGGATCTGAGCCAAAGCTAATAAAGCTTGAATTACCTCTGCTTTCTGTTCAGTCAGTCAGAAAAGCTAACAGTACCTTCTGAGGTGAGAATCGGCCGAACGCCTTTAGGTTTGAACCGAAACTTTCTGAGGCTGAAGGAAGACATTTTTTATTTGACTTGTTCCGAGTCTGATTAAAATAACCAGGACATGAATCAATAATGAAACTGATGTTTGGCTGCAGCTCTACTAGGAAAAACCAAATAAACCACGAGTGAAAATATGCTGCTCAGCTGTGAGCCGGGAGGCTTCGCCGAGGAATGATAACCTACATTTGTACACATGCCGTTCATCCTTTAAACAAAATTATCACCTTCATCTCCATGTGTGGTTTTCCTTTCACACTCTGGTTTGGACTGAATGCTGTTTCAGTTTGACCTCACGGCTCTAAGCTTTGGCTGTGAAACATTATTTAATCTGAGAGCCGTGTGACAGTTTCAGGTTTTAAAGGTCGCACATCTTTGCTTTGTGCCCTTGCAGGATTTAGTGATGGTAAAGTCAGTACTGAGAGTTTAATGGGAGAGCAGAGAAGCTCTATAATTAAACGGAGCAGCTGGTGACATACGGGAATAGCCACGCTTTGCACACTTCCCATTCTGCTGAAGCAATAAACTGAGTGAGAACGGCAAAACGAGAAGTGGTGAGCTGACCGTCGGTGTGTGCGTCCCAGTTTGCATCACAGCTGAAACACAAACACGGGCTGGTGTGATGTAAAGCTGTGACATTTCTCATGGTGCTCACAGCGTACGGCTCAGTCAGGATCAATTAAAGCTGCCACTGTTGGACAACCACAAAAATAAACGAGCAGCACAAAGTGTGACGTTATAAAGACGAGCAGCTCGCTGGGGTTTTATCACACTGTAAATAGAAGACGGATGTAACTTGTTTATACTTTCACATTTTGAAGCCTCAGTCCATTTCCTGAGGGGAACATGTTTGGATGAGCGGGTGGAGCGCTAAGTTATCAGCTGATGCTATCTGGGTCAGCACAGACTCTATGGGAGCATCACTCAGACACCTGCTGAGCCATAACATCCAATCAAAATACTAGAATTTCACTCAGCAAACTTGGAGCTCCACCTTCTTGGATGCTCTGTTAGTACAGTAACCTCACAGCAGCCATAATACTGGTCACATGATGTCATTAATAACAGAGGTCTGACTAAAAGCCTAGCAGACAGCTAGCAGCTACAGCCGCCTGTGTCACCACCACCTGTCAGTCAATGAGGCCACGCCCCAATAATGCAAACTTGAAGAAACAAAATATCTCTAGGGACCAACAAGTTTGTGCATCAGGCTACAAACATGTTTATTTCGGCTGCAAAGTTTTAACATGAGAGACTCGTTGCTGGAGCCCCTGCTGGACGTTACAGGAACTGCAGCTTTTGAAGCTTCAGTTTTTTTTGTTTGTGTTTTTTAACAGGTCAAAAAGATGATTAACAGCATCCAAATATTCATATCAAACGTTAAAAAGCTGAGCGTTAATAACATTTAACCTTCATAATGTGAACTGTTCATTTTTTCACCTAAAGCAGAGCTGTCAAACTCCAGTCCTCCAGCGCTGCTGTGCTGAAACTTTTCCATGTATCCCTGCTGCAGCACACCTGGATACAATAAGTAGGTCATTAGCAAGACTCTATAGAACCTGACTGCATGCTGAGGTGGCAACCCCCAACCCTACTCAAGTAAATTTAAATACAAGTGTTTGGAAAAAAAGTACTTTTATTGCACCATGTTCAGCCACTCATGAGCTGCTGTAACATGAATCAAATGGCTGAACTGCCACCTCAGCATGCACTCAGGTTCTATAGAGTCTTGCTAATGACCTACTTATTGTATCCAGGTGTGCTGCAGCAGGGACACATGGAAAAGTTTGGAGTTTGACACCCGTGACCTAAAGCGTCTGATTAGCGGGGCTGCTTTTAACGCTCCGTGCTGACTGCCTGCATCTTTTCACAGAAGTGACAGGAAAGCAGAACTTACAGAAACTTCCACTTTTAGGCAGAGCTGTAAACAGGACGCACATGCCCACTTTACTGCAGTAGAAAACAGCCGTTTGACTCCCAAAGTGCCTTTTTACAGCACTCTGCTTCACTGCTCACCTCAGTTTTACTAATGCGATAAAGGATAAATGTGTGATAATGTGATAAAGGTTAAAGGAAGCGTTTACAGTTCCTGGCAGGTAGGTGGACATTGTGGACTCTGGCTGATAATAAAGGTGTTACACATCCTGATTTATGCATCTGCAGCTGGAGGCACAGCAGCCTCCTGAACATAATAAAAAACGAGATTCTGAATGTGGGCTCACACACACACACACACACACACACACACACACACACACACACACACACACACACACACACACACACACACACACACACACACACACACACGTGTGCAGGTGAAGCAGCGTCTTTGTTCCACTGAACTGTCAGCTGTCTGCTCAGATAAAATGAGTTTCTGCCTTTGAGCTGGAAATCTTCTAGCTTTCCTGTCAACACCTTTACCTGTTCTGTGACATATTAATCAGAAATTACTGTGACACTTTTCTGAAGTATACACTTAATGTACTCGTACATTCTTGAAAAACCACTCTGCTGCTTCATTCTTGTGCTGCGTCACATTTTCAGTGTAAACATTTAGAAGCTTTAGTGTCTGCCTGTTGTACTGACTTTATGGTGTGAATCATATGATGCTGTGTAAATAAAGCTGCCCCAGTGTGGAGGTCATTAAATCCCCTGCAGCTGCTGCATTAAATCAAATCATGGATGATTATACTGCCACACTTTGTGCTGAAGCTTTGCTCCTGTCGGGTTTGAGTGTAAACTCTGTGTTGGACAGGAGAAGCTCAGAGATGAGACACCTGAGCTGTCTACTCGGGGCTGGATCAGGTGTGTTACCCCTGAAACAATCCTGGAAATGTCCTGCTCTACTCCTGCGACACAGACACGCCACGTGCTTCTGTCTAACGCGGACACCGGGATGGCCCTCGGAGCTCCCAGAGGCGAGAGCTGCTCTCTGGGAGCCGTCAGAGGAAGCTGCACTCACGGCTGCACGTTGATGGACTCTGCCCTCGCCAGGTAGTTGTTGGGGACGATGCCCTGCGCCACGACGTGCCCGTTGCGGTCGATCTTCCGCGCCGTCCACCAGTCTCCGCTGCGGCTGACCACCCTGAACAGGTCTCCCTCCTGGAAGGACAGCTCCTCCTGGTGCCGGGACTCGAAGGGCCACATGGCCGTGTAGATGCAGCTGCCCTCGGAGGCGGTCTCCTTCGGGGGCTTCGGAGGCGGCGTCGGGGCCTGGGGCTGCTCCCCGTCGCTGTCGCTGCAGGTGCCTCTGCGTCCTCCTCCTCCATCCTCTTCTTCACCTCCTGCTCCTCCCGCTGGCTGAGGAGCCTTCTTCTCCGTGAGGATCCTCTCCCACAGTGACTGCAGGCAGGGGCACGCTCTGCGCAGACACTCACCCATGGGTGACCATGAACGGCTCCGCGCGGGCTGTGCGTCACCGCAGCTCGGCTCAGTCAGCCCGCCACACCTGTCCGACAGGTGCAGAGCAGGGAGCGCGGAGAATGTCGGGAATGCCTGAGAGGGGAACGGCGCAGTGAAACTGTACGGGCCGAGCCCACGGAGGGACTTCCTTTAGTCACAGAAACCACGGGAGCCCCGCCCCCAGAGGGTATCATCAATCTGCGCGCGCTCACACACACACACACATCGGGGTTTTACAGGTGCGCAGGTGTCTTGCCAAGGTACCCCCGCACGCTCAGCTCGCGGGTTACAGCAGGACGTGGTGACAGCATTTCATGTCCACATGATTCACTTACCTGATTTTTTCTAAAATGTGCCAAATATGTACAACAAAGTAATTAAATGATGTGTTTAAGTGTTTGCAATTATTTAAACATAAATGAAATGCGTTTCAAATATGATTTTTTTTTTATTTTACACACCTTTTCGGTGACACACGCTCAATTTCATTGTGTCCCACAGTGCCCTTATTAACTTCCTCCAGACGTATATGTCATAAAATTATATATATATATATATATATATATATATATATCAATTTGTATACAAAGCTTTATTTTATTATGCAATTGAATCTGATAAAACTTATTTACTTTTTTCTTCATAATGTGCTTGTCCCAGTAGTAATTTTCCACCCTGCTAGAATGTGCTTTATTATCTTAATAAGCCCATAAAAGCCATTTACAGGAAGTGGCATCATTTGTTTTTGGTGGGAATTGAACTGTGGAAAATGAGGTAAACTTCAGCTGTCACTTTACTTTTTTCATCTTAAACATTTTACACCTGTATGGGTCAACCTCAAGTTTCCACCCTGTTAAGGTCAAATGAGGAAAATGTTAATTAAGTAGAATATTTTTAAAAAACATGTTGGATTGAGTTAATAAAGGTGTGTTCATTTATTGACGGTTAGCTGGCTAAATGTTGATCAGCTAAAGAGCTACAGCTAGATTAGCTAAACAAATTCCACCCTGTTAGGTTCATAGACTTAACAGGGTGGAATTTTGGGGGGAACTATCACGGTGAAAATTATAAAAAGAGAGCAATAATTATTATTGTTATCATTAATTAATAACAAAGAGAGGAAAGATAGTCAGAACTGAGGGGATCGAACAACCAGAAGGCAACATTGCAGACATAGAGGACAGATACAAGTGACTAGGGGCGGATCTAGAAGGGTGGCATGGGGTGGCAAGTGCCACCCTAAAATGATCCCTTGCCACCCCAAGTGCCACCCCAGTTTTGCATATGACAGCGTTGTTTATTAAAATAAGATAGCATTAACAGTTTGAGCGTAGTTACAGTCAACAGTGAACATAAATGCTAAAACTGAATATATTGCATAGTGTTCCCCCTCCACCATTAACAAATGGTTCAGCCCATAGCAGGAGCGCTTTTTTTTCTTGTTATCAGCAGCAAGCGATGCTTCTGATTGTGCCAGAGCACATTTTGAACAACACCATGGGAAATTTTGGATTTTACACAGCTGGTTGGATGTTACACTCTGGAAATGGAAGGAAGGTGAGTGTTATTAACCCTCTGTGGTCCACGGACACGCTGCACCTCCAAATCACATGACTGATGTAAGCTGACACAGCAACAAGCTGCAGCCACGCTGAGTCTCTGTTTCAGCCCACATTGAAAGTTCGGACTTCCAAGTTTTTACATTTTAATTACAGGCCAGTAAATCCAGGGTTATGATAATATATATAAGCCACGCTTTTTCTAAATACTGTGGTCACGTTTTTGTGTGTGTGTTTTAAGCGTTTTCTAAGGAAAGCGCGAAAACAGGAAAGAAAGGAAAAATGCCACCTCTTTCCTATCGGTGGAAAAATGCACCATGTCGACCAATTTAAAAAAAAGTCAACACGTGGGATTTTGTTGTTTAGGAAGAGGGGAGAGTTTTGGGAGTGACGGTAACGGCAGCGAGACAGAGCGAGCGAGTGAGAGAGAGAGAGAGCGAGAGAGAGAGTTTTAGATGTGGGAGATTTGTGACGTTTAGTGTGGAGTGTATAGTTAGTGTGTTGTGTTGTCTTGTGTAGCTGTTCTGTTGTGTAGTCGTTTTGTTTTGTGTGTCAGTGAGGGCACTAATGAATGTCACTAAGGCACATTTGCAACGTAAACACTGTCACTAAGTAGAAAACCAGCGGAGTGATACACCTGCTGTTGTCAGGCCTGCAGGTTTCTCCCTGTGCTGCTCTCCTCTTTCTTTTGGTGGAAAAACTCATTTTTTACTGGCACACATCATTTGTGGGGCATCTTATTGCGACACCTGATTGTTCTCTCATTTTAGTTTTAGTAATATTTTTAAATGGTTGTACAAAATGAACAAACGGCATTTTTAGATAAATAGTTGTATATGTTTACAAATGTACAATTTATATTTGCATTTCAAGTTATATAAATTTACTCAACATGTCTGTGGTTTTTTTACAGTAAAAATACTACTAGGATTTTAAGTTCTTTGTGTGATTTCAGATCAGTAGTACTAATGCAGTATGTCAGTGACAAAAAACAACTAAATTCAGTTGAGCTGAAAAGATCCCAAACAAGGCAAAGGGGGAAAAAATAAAATGAAACAATCTGAGGGTGAAATACAAACGTAAACTCAAAAGGAGTCAAAAATGTCCGGTTGTATTTCAGACCTCAGAGGGTTAATCCAACAAATCATGAAAAATTAGGTTTAAATTTTTGTTCATGACAGTGCAGATTTCTGATATTTTGTGTAATTTAAGCCGTAACAATGTGATTGTTTTCTAACCAAAAACAGTGAAACTTAAGTTAGACTTGTGTTTGTAAATGAACCGCCCCATGTTGTGTAGCTTTCTGGATTTTATACTTATTGGGCTCCATATTTATTTATTATACAGGCTATACAGTACATAAGATCAAAACTCACATGTTTTATGTAACTAAAGTGTGTAATTATGTGGGCTACAGACAATAATTAAGTTATAGACTATATTTATATGAAAAACGTGTATACTTACTGCATTTGAATCATTTTAACCATATGTAACCACCTGCATATGTGTTTGGAAAAAAAGCCTTGATTTTGCCACCCCATTTGATTTCTTTGCCACCCTCATGCCACCCCAAGAAAATTTGTCTAGATCCGCCCCTGCAAGTACCCACAGGGAATCATGAGGAATACCTCAGGCAGCAGAAACCCAAGACAGAGAAGGCACCATCATGGAAGGACAGGCCCCTGCATGGTATGTACCCCCGGCAGATAGAGGAGGTGGCTGATATCCAGAAATCCTACCAGTGGCTGGACAAAGCTGGACTGAAAGACAGCACAGAGGCACTAATCATGGCAGCACAAGAACAAGCTCTGAGTACAAGATCCATAGAGGCTGGGGTCTATCACACCAGGCAAGACCCCAGGTGCAGGATAGACCGCCCGCAGGGGGGAGAGGGGAATTTCTATGTGGTACTATGGTGTGTGTCACAGTGTTTATATTCTGATGTACTTTTTAATGAACAAATATATATTTCCACCCTGTTTGGAAAAATGTTTTTTAAAAATAATTGAATAGAATCATTAAGAAAATGTCTGTGCCAAGTTGAGAAGTCAGGAACATTAAATGCACAAATATGTATATGTTTTTAAAACTACAAGTATTTTACATGCTGTTGGAAAAAAATGGGTTAAAAATAAATAGTTTTTTGTATAACACAGACTTATAGTATTTGTAATTAAATTATCTGTTACAGTTTCAAGAATAAAACATTATATTAAGAAAAGGGACATACTCTGTCTAAGAAAAAGTGACTATTGATCAATATTTACATGTTTAACTATTTCTGGTCTGGGTGGCCATGTTTAATAAAACTACCTGTAATTACTATTTTATCTATCCCTGAGCTTGACCAAAAAGAGAATCAGCCTGGTGTCAGATAATCAGGCGTGGGTGAACTCTCCGAGCAAACGGCTCTGTGCTCGCTTCGTGACGTCACCTGACTGTTAAACAGTTTATTCTGTAAAACACATTTCTTTTTGCACGCTGCTTCTGCTATTTTGACATTTTTCTTTGGTGAAGAGCGCCGAGCCTTTCGTGCTGGGAGGTCTCTGTGTCATCACTATAATCTCAACTACCAGATTCAAGCTCCAAAATGTTGAGATTACTTCAAACCTGCACAGTGCAGGGGGATCTCAACTCTGCGTTTACACCTTGAAGCATCCAGTTGATGTCATATTCTCTTCAGTAAACACAGTGTCTGCTCTAACATCACGTTTCTTATTCCTGCCCACGCTGCCGCCGTCTGTATCAGCTGCACCAGCAGCCCGGTGGTTTCACGTGGTTTCTGCAGTCAGGGGGGAATCTACACAGAGCCAAGCTTTGCACCATTCCTCACCTCTCTGTGACTCATGACCACTGATCAGCGGTTATGATCATTAGTGATCTTAAACTGACCTCACGGCCCATTGTTAGTCATTGTGCAAATGTGCTGTTTACAAGTCCAAATGTTTCAGTGGGAGAAACGTTTCGTCACTCATCCCAGTGACTTCTTCAGTCTTGGATGATGATGAAACGTTTCAGTGAAAACGTCCAGATGAACAGAATCAGCTTCCTGGGATCTGGATTCTCTGCTGAGGTGAAGGATCATTTGGAGGGACCGTGGCTGCGCTCGAGCTGGTCTTGGACCTAAAAGGCAGATTTATCTTCACTGCTGCACATTATCTCGCTGGAGATGAGCTGTATGTGTTATATTACAGTGCTGAGTGTGAAACACAGATAACTGTTAAAGAAGTGTTTTTGTTTGTTGGCTTACTGTTTTTAAAGTGTTTAGAATTAATATTTTACACAGGTTTAGTTTACCAACAAATATTTATAACAGGCCAAATACTGCAAACATGCTAAGTAGTAGTTTATAGATATAATAGAATAAATAATTCTTAGAATAAAATTATTATATTGGTTTAACATATGGAAACTAAATACACTTTACATTAAAAAAGTTATGCATGATAGCAGAGTTTAGGTTTTGAGAGTAGAGTTTCAATTTGGCACAGATGTGAATGATGTATTTCCCAGTGTTGTGTCATGTTTACTTGTGTTTAGAGTTTTGGCACAATGAGCGCAGTTTTGTAAAATGTGTTAAAGCAATGGGCAAAAACTGTAATAACAACTATGATTCAGTGCAGAGAGGTCTATTAACACATAGTGAGTGAGAAAGGTGACTGGAAAGGAAAAACTCAATGCATCATGGGAATCCCCGGCAGCCTACGTCTATTGCAGCATAACTAAGGGAGGATTCAGGGTCACCTGGTCCAGCCCTAACTATATGCTTTAGCAAAAAGGAAAGTTTGAAGCCTAATCTTGAAAGTAGAGATAGTGTCTGTCTCCTGAATCCAAACTGGAAGCTGGTTCCACAGAAGAGGGGCCTGAAAACTGAAGGCTCTGCCTCCCATTCTACTTTTAAATACTCTAGGAACAACAAGTAGGCCTGCAGTGTGAGAGCGAAGTGCTCTAATAGGGTGATATGGTACTACAAGGTCATTAAGATAAGATGGGGCCTGATTATTTAAGACCTTGTATGTGAGGAGCAGGATTTTGAATTCAATTCTGGATTTAACAGGAAGCCAATGAAGGGAAGCCAAAACAGGAGAAATCTGCTCTCTCTTTCTAGTCCCTGTCAGGACTCTTGCTGCAGCATTTTGGATTAGCTGAAGGCTTTTCAGGGAGTTTTTAGGACTTCCTGATAATAATGAATTACAGTAGTCCAGCCTGGAAGTAATAAATGCATGAACTAGTTTTTCAGCATCACTCTGAGACAGGATATTTCTAATTTTAGAGATGTTGCGCAAATGGAAGAAAGCAGTCTTACATATTTGTTTAATATGTGCATTGAAGGACATGTCCTGGTCAAAAATGACTCCAAGGTTTCTCACAGCATTACTGGAGGCCAAGGTAATGCCATCCAGAGTAAGAATCTGGTTAAAACTCCTCATTTTTAGGAACAGCTCAGTGATGGGTTCTGCACAGCTTAGATTAAATTAGACTGGAATCATTTGCTTTAATCTGACTGTGACCAGTTTAGACTACATCTGGTGCCAACACCTCCAACCAGGTAAACTGACCGGTTACCATGAGTCAAGTGATCTCTGACGCCAGGTGTTCAGACTGTGCAGTGTCACATGTTGTTGTGAGGGCATTGTGATTGGAGCAGAGCGAGTGTGCGATGGCGGCGTTTGTTTGGCTCCAGGACTGTTCACACCATCTGGATTTTCAGTTCCCGAGCTCAAGGAGGTGAAATGTGTCCTCTCCAGTCTGTTAGCGCTCACCTGTTTAAATAACTTTAAGGTTTAAAGGGTTTTTAAGTAATGTTACCCATTGCTGCTAACTGACCGTGCGAGACAGAGCCCCGCCTTTCTTTTTAAAGTGATGGAAACAGCAGCTTCTATATTTTATGGCTGTGAAGGAGGTTAAGTGTTTGTGTTTTTATAGATATGATGATTCCCTGTCAGGGGGATGAGACATCAGAGCAGGGATAGTGGTGCGCCCCCTACAGGCCACGACAAGAACTGCTGTTTACTGTCAGGCTCTATTTTTAGCATTACGCTATCTGAAAGGGAGATACAAACCTGTTCAGGTGAATTCTCTCTCTCACACACACACACAGCAGAGGTCAGCGCTGCTGTTCATGAAACACACCGTCCACCCTCCGTCTGTGTGTGTCCAGACTAAAAGTATGATTGTTGTCGTGGAGTCTCTAACACGTGCTCCTGTGTTAACGCTGCTTCTGTACACGTTTCAGCTTTAAAACAAAATTCTATCAATAATGAAACTTTATCGACACTCTCTGTACAATCGTGTCCATGACAGTTTTTATTTATTGTTCTTAGAAGATTAATTAAAATAAAGAAAAAGATTTTTCAGTTGTTTGTTAGTTTGGGATATTTCTGCTGTTCTCAGTTTGGAGCCCCGCCCACTGCTGCCTCGTCACAGTCTTTTGTGAGGCCGGGCGTTCGGGAAGGCTTCTCCCGGTTAAACAGGTTACACACACTTCAGGAAGTCAGCGCAGCACATCAGTAAGGCGTTTTGCCCTGTGACATGTGAATGAGTCACGGCACACACACTCGTTTCCACAGTGTTTAAAAAAAACTTTATTCGTAGTGCTGTCACAGGTCGAAGTCAGACGTGTGATTTGGTGTTTATGGCTCAAGTTTCCTCAACTTGGCTTTGTTGCTCATGCATAAAAGACCAAAGTTGCATTGTTCTTAAATTGCATTGCAGGTTGCAACATAATGTTGTACAATTTAGTGGTACAGAACCCCCCACCCCCACCCCGAAGAGTTCTCTGAGTGTGGCTGAGTCACTGTCAGAGACGACACCAACACACACTAAGTCCACCTCCTGTGTGTGTGTGTGTGTGTTGTAAACATAGGCACTGGAGCTGTAACTAGCTGCTAGAAGAGCGTGAACACGCGCGGCGCTGCATCGAGCTTCGATGTGTAACGAGTGTCCCAACCTTCAGAGAGGGAAGACAGAATACTTCACGCCTGTGGGTTCATGAGATTAACCGAGTTCAGCCACGCCAGGGGCCTGTGCAGCCAGAGGACGCAGCGGTGCATGGGCCCAGCCTGAGAGGACAGGTGTGCAGGTGCGACTGCAGCTTCGGCTGCGTCTGCAGACTTTAACATTAAAGACACCGACGCCTGAACGCGTCTCTGATTCACTGCACGTGTGCAGGGAGGAAGCGATGGCGTGATGAATCAGGTCTTCTCAGAGGTTTGGGGCATTGATGTAATCACATTACTGTAATCACACCGACTGCTTTGTGGTCTTTTGTAGCGAGCGGCCAGATGTTTTAGTGCTGTAGGCGTGTCTGCGATCACATGTGAGATGTTAATATCCCCAACGCTGAGAGGACACTTTTAGGAGCCAGGCTGTCGCTGCTTCTCTGCATAGATTTGGGTCTTCTTCACGTATCAAACATGTTTCAATGCCCGTGTTACAAACAAACATCTGCTTAATGTTAGCTGTCGAAGCTGCTCTGACCAATCAGGACTGAGGGAGTCCACCGGAGCGCTGCTCTGTGACGGCAGCAGGCGGACTCTGGCCCGTGCCGCTAGCGTGGCTAAAATACCCCAGCAGGCGTTCTTATTGCACAAAATTATTTTTACCCAGAAGGCTTTGCATTCAAAACATACGTCATTCATTCAGGGCATGACCTGTGAGTCCAGAGTGCGCACGCACAGACAGACGCCGCACTGAAGTAATAAACTCTCATTTAGAAAACCGATGGTAGAAAACTAAAAAGAGCCGCTTCTGCGAATGAGCCGAGGGTCCGCGCCGTTTCAGGTACGAGCGGACGTCCACGCCTCCCCCACGCTGTTCACTCTGTCTGTAAACCCGAGTGTCGATCACAATTCCTCTCAGGAGTCCCGATGGATTTGGCAGACGTCTTCCCCACCTCCTCCGTCCCAGTACAGGAGGAGGATACCTGCACGGCCTACACCTCTATGGTCTTAAAATATATCTTGGCATATATGGAATCCAGCTGGCTGTGCAGGGCGTGGAACGAGGGTCTCTTGGAGGGCTCGATGGCCCAGCAGTCCATCATGATGCGGTAAATGTTCGAAGGACAGCGGGCTGGACAGGGCAGCCGGAAGCCCGACGTTAGCAGATCCATCACTTCCTTGTTGCTTTTCCCTGGAGGAGAGGGAAGCACAGAGAGGACAGACAGGTAAACACGAGCACAGGTACAACGAGCTCAGTCCAAACTCTGAATGACAGAAAGGATCCGAGTGTGGTGATTCACATAAATGACTCTTTCCTAAGCTTACTGAGAGCTCACAGCCACACGCTCACACGACAGCCAATCAGAGCAGCCACACAGGGACAGAAAGGAAGCCACACCAACCACCAAGGAAGAAAACGGGACTTTACAGGTGAAATTAGGAGTGTAGTGTTACCACTGCACTATCCAGCTGTGTGTGTGTGTGTCACTTTTTTATACACACACACACTTTTGTTTTGCTACGCTCAGTCTGAAGCAAGATGAAGGCAGCAGGGTGTGCCGGTACGATGCCCGTTGTTACTGCTGTGAGGCTTTTGTGAGGCGGTGCGCTCTGAATAGCTGCTCTCTGTTAAACAGGTTAGACACACTGAGAGTCCCACTGCGGTACCTTCATAAGGCATTTTGCCCCGTGACATCATCTCATACAGCAGCACCCCGAACGACCACACGTCCGACTTGACGGAGAAGCGCTGGTGAAGCGCCGCCTCGGGCGCCGTCCATCGAACGGGGATCTTTGTGTTCCTGCTGGCTGTGTACACGCTGTCCTGCACACACGAAGACCACAAAGATTTCAGTTAGAGTCCAGGACCTACGGTCCACCTCATCGTCTCGGCAGCACGTCCTCGAGTCCCCTCACACCTTACTCCCTCCCACCGAGGAAGTAAGGTGCGAGGGGAGTCGAGGATGCATGTTTATTGAAATGCTTCTGATCTGATGTCTGTCCACAGTTTCATCTCTAATACTCCCTGAAACATCTGCAGGGAACACAAATATAGATACATATATATATGATAATAACAACAGTAATAACGCTCTTATTACTGCTGTCACTGATTCATTTGATGTGTGTGAAGCTTCAGTTTCAGCAGTGACGTTTTAAAGCTTTAAGCAGAGCAACCTGCCTGAACCATATACATATTTCACATATTTTGCCCTTCAAAATAAAAGCACCTTCTGCTCTTCCACAATAAAACAGCGTGATGAACAGGAAACGTTACCCTGATGATGCGAGCCAGTCCAAAGTCGGCCACCTTACAGACGAGATCGTCTCCCACCAGGATGTTCCTGGCAGCCAGGTCTCTGTGCACAATGTTTCTGTCCTCCAGGTATGCCATGCCCTCTGCCACCTGACTGCCCATGTAGATGAGATGAGCCGAGGTGAGCACCAGGCCTTCGGGAGCTGAGGAGACACAGACAGCCAATCAGAGATGACCATATGACTAAAAACCAGCAGCTTTTCTCTGTGATCAGATACGCCACGCGAGCTTTGTGTGTCAGGTCAGTTATTGCTCGGTCTCCATTTTGGTTTGGGGCATGAAGCCAGCAGCAGCCTCCTGACAGCATCACAGTCACCCACAGCCAGCTGCAGGATGCTGATGAGGAATCAGCCTCGCTGAGAGAACGACAGACGGACATCAGAGCGGTGATCCTCGCTGGATTCACAGGAACTCAGTGAAATGTTTTTGTCTGCAGGTTTAGCTGAATAACAGTCAGCTGACCGCCTCTTCTTCACGTCGCTGATGTAGGGTCAGGTCAGCGTCTTTGCTTCGTTTGTGTGAAGAACTAAACCAACCGAACCTCCTCGACAGAGAGAGGAGCGAGGAGGCGAACGAGCCATCAAACATGACTGAAACCGTGACATCACCTCCCTTCCAGGATGTTACACCGAGCCTAAAGCAAAACATCTCGCCAAAATCTAAAGGAGACGTCTGATGCTCGTTACCGCAGCCTGACAGCTTAACGAGACATCGAGAAGACGACCGAGGTCAGAGGTCAGCAATAAGAAAAAGACTGGGCAAAAATGGCCTCCGTGGGAGAGTCCAAGGAGAAAACCAGTGCTGACCAAAAACATCACAAATCACACATCTGCCAAAAACATCTGGATGATCCCCAAGACTTATGGGAAATGTTGTGTGGCCTGACGAGACAGAAGCTGAACTTTCTGGAAGGTTTGAGTCCCGTTACGTCAGTGTAGCTGTCGCATTGAAATGTAATTATTATGTGATTGCAATGTTCAAAATTTGGTGTTTGGTGTTCTGGATTCGTGTTGTGTTGTCGCCACCTACTGGTGGACCTGAGTGTGGCGCTTTGTGGTGCGCATGCTTTGGGGTGATGCTCAATTAAGTGCACGAAGGCTCGAGCCAGAAAGAGAAGGCTGGCTTGTGTAAAAGATGGAAATATGGAAGATATGGACTACAATTGCTCATGAATGTTCAGTAGAAAGGCGCACACGGTATGTTGGTGCATTTACTTTGTGTGTATGTTTTATTTGAGTTTTGTTCTGCTGATGTAATATCCGTGTTTTTCATTGATCATTTCACCATAGTTTTTCACAGTGTTTGCTGGTGAAAAGAAGATTAAAATACTGGCTAAACATCAGTTGGAGCATGGCCCTTTATTCTACTTCGAACATGAAAACCCTTCAGGAGCAGTTACAGTCAGCCTAACGGCGTTTCATACAGAGACCATCACAGCGGCAGGCCGACGCGGTGGTGGGAGTGTGATGGTGTGGGCAGCGAGCCCACCTCTGGACACCTCAAACAACAAAGTCTGGACTGAGGTGCTTCAGCGTGACCTTAAACAGCTGTTTATGCTGGAAAACCCTCAGTGTGGCTGAATTCAGACAATCCTGCAGAGCAAACGTCCCCCAGCAAAGTGTGGCTCATCACAAACGCTTGACTGCAGCTCTTAGGATGACTGTTCACAGAGCAGGAAGGTTTGGATAGCTTTGTTCTTTTAACGAATGAAACCATCATCTGAAAAACGCACACAGGCAGAGCTTCTACGCAGAGGGCCTCAAAGTGCGGTCTGTACTTACAGCTGTGTGTTAAAGTCCTTCGCAGGAACAACCCGACTCATGTGTGTCTGTGCGAGCTACTGCTACTTGCTCCACAAAGGCATTAACAGGCAGTGGTGACTCACCTGGATGGGCTCAGGAGCTGCTCTACACGCACATCAGTGTTTGTCTTCAGAGTTCCTGCCACTCATTCCCTGAGGCTAAGCCGTGGACGCGTGCCAGCTTCCTGCTGTGCTTCCACAGAGGTCACAGAGTTTTTACTGCTGCGCTCGAAATACCTGAGACGCTGATCGCTCTCCTCCCTCTGAAGGCTTCTTTTTATAACGGCAGGCAGAATCACAGGTGACCCCATCCTTACTGAAGGTGACAGATGGATGCTGAGGGGGAAGCAGCGACTACAGGCTGACTTGATTTAAGCTTTTTTCACACGTCTGAGGACCGAGCTGCTGTGGGGGGCAGACTGCCTGAGAAGGCTCTCCGAAGAACCCCACAGAACAAACCGACGTCCTGTTTTAACCCAGTTTTAAAAACAACTGTGTGTGTGTGTGTGTGTCTGTCTGTGTGTGTGTGTCTGTCTGTGTGTCTGTCTGTGTGTCTGTGTCTGTGTGTCTGTCTGTGTCTGTGTCTGTGTGTGTGTGTGTGTGTGTGTGTGTGTGTGTGTGTGTGTGTGTGTGTGTGTGTGTCTGTGTGTCTGCGTGTGTGTCTGTGTCTGTCTGTCTGTCTGTGTGTGTGTGTGTGTGTGTGTGTGTGTGTGTGTGTGTGTGTGCTCTCACAGGCCAGGTAGGACTTGAGGCTTCCTTTGGTCATGAGCTCGGTGACGATGTAGACGGGCTCTCCTCGGGAGCACATGGCCAGCAGCTGGATCAGCTTCGGGTGGTGGAGGCTCTTCAGCGCCTGCACCTCCTTCACGAACTCATCCTGCTTTGTGTCCTCTGGAGGAAGATGAGGAGGACAAACAGAACTCGTAACACATCCTTGTTGTGTCTTTTCACACTTTTTTCCTCAGCTGAGACATTTTGTTTCGTAGTATTTTTATGCTTTCTGCTGGAGTTTCATCATTTATTCTGCCCTCACCTTTGAATCTCATCCACTCACTTTCATGTGTGCGTTAACAAACCTTCAGCCTACGGAGCTGAAAAATGACACTGAAGCTCCAAAGAGGGCGATGAGATACACGCCGTGCCAAAAAGTGAGTTATGGCCTACGGCAGCGACTGATGGCGGCGTCACTCACAGGAATCCAGATAACACCTGAACCTGGAAGCTCGCGTTCAGGTTTCTCTGGAGCTGAGAAGCAGTTTATGATCCGACATGCTGAACACAACCTCCGAGCGGCCTGTCACAGCTCGGAGCAGCACGCCGTCAGACCTGCTGTGAAACCTTTACAGCAGAAATAAACGTGTAGATAATTTCCTCCTTCACCAACACCTGTATTAAGGCTTATTAGGGGCGTGGCCTCTTTGACTGACAGGTGACTGTAGCTTCTACCTGTCTGCTAACTTTTTAAATATCTGACCAATAACATGGCTGCTGTGAGGTCACTGCACTAACAGACTGCCTGAGGAGGCGGAGCTTCAGGTTTGGTGCACAGTGAGATTCTGGGATTTTGATTGGGCGTCACTGATCAGCAGGTATGTGATGCAGTCATCCGGTCTGCGGGTGGATGTGGAGGTTGCTCCACCCTCCCTGCTCTCCACCTGCCTCAGGCTTCTGTCCATATTTAGTTTAAAGCCCTGAATCAACATGTGTGTGTTTGGCCTTCCGATCCAAGCCCAGCCTGTGTTTATTCTATTTGAACAGGCCGCGTGCAGCAACATGAGCACGCTGAGGCTCGGGGGTCACATTTTCTCACAGCTCGAATAACCAGAAATGTGACACAAAACATCTCCGGCACGCCCCGCAGACTCGCAGCAGGTCTGATGGAGTGCTGGCTCCGTGCTGTGACAGGATGCTTCGGGCTGAGGTTGTGTCAGCATGCCAGTGTCGGGACAGTCGGATCACTTTAGGCAGCTAAGAGTCATAAACTGCTTCTCAGCTCCAGAGAAACCTGAACGCGAGCTTCCAGGTTCAGGTGTTATCTGGATTCCTGTGGGTGATGCTGCCGTCAGTCACAGACAGGCTGAGTGTCGGCGCTTCACTGCCACCTGCAGTTTAAAACCCTCAGCCATCATTTCTGGATTTCCCCTGAAGCAACAGTGTTCAGGGAAAATCCAACAGACGGAATAACCGGTGGAGCCGGTGATGAGGTAAAAGCCCCATTTTTGTGAATGGACTCTGGCCGCTTCACTTCCTGTCCAACTGCAGGTGAAGTGGCGTCCGCTCAAACCCGCACTGAGAGTGTGGGTTTGTAACCGTAACACATTTAAACAAACCCTGAATTCAAGCAGCGCCAAATAAATTCACCTTGTAGGAGAGGTCAGAGGTCAAAGGTGACCTCTTAAATCTCCATACGGTACTTAGTATATGATGACGACAGTCAGCACTCTTGTAAGAATCAGTTTTAAGGCTTTCTGTCAATCATGAAGTTAAAGACGTCGGTGGTCTGAGGTCAAACTTTACTGATGTTAACTCGAGCGTACAGAATTCACACTAAACCTTTCCAGCTGTCGGGTTTACAGAGTGACACAAAAAGGCAGGACAAGCTTGTCTTGGGTGATAAAAACACTTTTACATTTGTGATGTGAGGACAAGACAAAGCTTTTGCTTCATGGCCCAACAGCTGCTCGCCTCACAGATACGCAGCGTTAACCTGAACACAGCAGATTCATGACCAAACACGAAGCATGCAGTTTTTACCCACTCAGGTCCACGAACACGACTCAGCGGTTTAAACTAGAGATGGACTGATCCGATATTACGTATCGGTATCGGTCCGATACTGACGTAAATTACTGGATCGGATATCGGCGAATGTGTAAGTTCATCTCTGAATGTTTGTAAAGCGTTCCCATGTTAAGCTTAACAACCGATATATGGAGCGACTGCCTCTCTCTCTCTCTCTCTCCCTCTCCTGCTGCTACTTCAATCGTGAAACTGATCAATGATCAGCTGATCGGCTTTTCTGTGGCGAGTCCGTCTCTCTTCTTTGTTTTTGGCCCACTTTGCACCAGAAAGAGGAAACCAGCGGCTGAACAACAGCAGCACGTTTAAGCTTGATAAGCTGTTGTTAGAATTTATTTAATATTACTTTCTACACCAGGATCCTTTTCTAGCTGACGGCTGGTAACTGTGCAGGGGCGGATCTAGCAAAGTGTAGCCAGGGGGGCCGATAGGGCATGAACAGGGAAAAGGGGGCACAAAGACATACTTTTCTTTCTTATTCTCATTTAAAATGTCTAGCTTTAATAAATAATTATCTGAATCTTACACCCAAAGTTTTAATCTGATGTAAAATGTATAGAAGTCCATTACTGTATATAGTAACTGTTAAGTCTAATATACCCTAGTAAGCTATACTACTTTTTCCTTTGGGAAGGTACCATCTGTGCAGTCTGCAATTCTGTAGAAGAAAGATGTTGAATCTATTTAATTATTCTTGAAAAATAATTTATTTCTGTGCATTTTTTTTTCACCCTGCATCAAATTAAAGTTGATTACATCGATTAAGCATCATGAGGTGGAGGGTGGGGGGTGGTTCCCTATTTTTTTTGCTGGGAGTTTGCAACCCTATTAGTTAGGTTGCTTAATATTTCTGCTAAGTACTCTTTAAAATACCAGAATAGGAAGGATGGAGCAGGTTTAAGTTTATTAGATTGATCAGTGTTGCTGAACTATGAAATATTTTGGGTGCAGTGTATTTTTTACATACAGGTATAACAGAATAGCTTTAGTGTTGTTGTTTATTTAAACTTGAGTATGAACTTATACAAAATGCAGCAAGATATTTAAAAAACAGTTTTATTGATTAAAAAATACACTATATCGGATTCATATCGGTATCGGCAGATATCCAAATTTATGATATCGGTATCGGACATAAAAAAGTGGTATCGTGCCATCTCTAGTTTAAACAAGTTAAAACTTCAGTCTGACTGATGCTCTTTCAAAGCCTTACCTTGTTTGAGCGTCTTTATGGCCACCTTCCTCTTCTCTGTGGTCCAGAAAGCCTCCCACACCTCCCCAAAGTGGCCTTCTCCCAGTTTCCTCTGGAGCCTGAACTCCTCTCTGGGCCTCTCCCACGGCTCCATGTCGAACAGCTCCCGCTGCACAGAGACAACACGGTGAGTCCACACCACGCTCGCATTTCCCTAAACGCCGAGTAATCAAATATCATCTGACTCAGCAGTTTAGAGTGAGCCGCGTCAGCACGAGCTGAGACACAAACACGAGGCTCGCGGTGGGAAACGTACGTTAACCAGGGAGGTGGAGCCTGACAGCTGCGTCTGACTGCAGCATCTCCACTCAAACTGCACTCAGTCAGTCACGTGCTCTGGATGCTAACGGACCTGAACAAAGTTCACGTGTGTTCGTTCATTCTCCAAAACCTGCAGCGTGGCATCGAGATCCAGAAACAGTCATGAAAACACATTTTTGTTCTTCTCAGGCTGCCACACCAACGCCTCGGCGTGTGAACAGCAGCGACGGTTTAATGAACACAGAGACTCCAGCAAGTTTCTCAGAAATTTATTGACAATCACACATTGGTTCTAATGATCGAGAGCATCAGCAAATTAACACATGAGTGAAACGATTCAACAAATGAAACCACAACAAATCATTCGAGTGCTCGTCAGCTGATTCACAAAGCAACCAGCTGCTCGTCGTTTCCGCTGAAGCGTTTCTTTGTGGATTAAAAAAGAAAAATAAAAAGAGGAAAATTCTTTTTCAAGATGAAAATTCAAGACAAGCATCTGCACAGAGTGTGGCTCAAATTAAAGAACTTGAAAAATTTCTTATAAAAAAGACATTTCAGTCTCGAATGAGTCGAATCACAGCTTTCATAAAAACGTTAAAATGTTTAAACTGCAGTCACAGTTTAAAGGATGACGGGCAGCTTGCTCGCTAAAAACCATTCAAACCAGCTGCTTCATCACTAAAACCAAGCAGAAGACTGCAAACAGCAGAATAATCAAGTCCTCCGTCAGCTTTGAAGGAGGACATCAAAATAATCACTAGAACTGAATCTACATCAGAATCACTCATTGGAAGCTTATTGAAATATTACAACACAACAAAGTAATCAACACTAGAAATAATACATCGATTCAGTGCTTACATTTACTCCCAGCTGCTGAAAACTATAAAAACTGTAATAAAATATTCATAGAAAAGCAAAACAGTCGAAGCAAAAGATTCAAAAAGAAAAACAAATAAATAAAACTGGTTCTGCAGATTTCCATCAGTCACAGTGTGTGTGTGTGTGTGTGTGTGTGTGTGTGTGTCTGTGTGTGTGTGTGTGTGTGTGTGTGTGTGTGTGTGTGTGTGTGTGTGTGTGTGTCTGTGTGTCTGTGTGTGTGTGTGTGTGTGTGTGTGTGTGTGTGTGTGTGTGTGTGTGTGTGTGTGTGTGTGTGTGTGTCTGTGTGTGTGTGTGTGTGTGTCTATGTGTGTGTGTGTGTGTGTCTGTGTGTGTGTGTGTCTGTGTGTGTGTGTGTGTGTGTGTGTGTGTGTGTGTGTGCGTCTGTGTGTGTGTGTGTCTGTGTGTGTGTGTGTGTGTGTGTGTGTGTGTGTGTGTGTGTGTGTGTGTGTGTGTGTGTGTGTGTGTCTGTGTGTGTGTGTGTGTGTGTGTGTGTGTGTGTGTGTGTGTGTGTGTGTGTGTGTGTGTGTGTGTGTGTGTGTGCTGTGTGTGTGTGTGTGTGTGTGTGTGTGTGTGTGTGTGTGTGTGTGTGTCTGTGTGTGTGTGTGTGTCTGTGTGTGTGCGTGTGTGTGTGTGTCTGTGTGTGTGTGTGTGTGTGTGTGTGTGTGTGTGTGTGTGTGTCTGTGTGTGTGTGTGCGTCTGTGTGTGTGTGTGTGTGTGTGTGTGTGTGTGTGTGTGTGTGTGTGTGTGTGTGTGTGTGTGTGTGTGTGTGTGTGTGTGTGTGTGTGTGTGTGTGTGTGTGTGTGTGTGTGCGTCTGTGTGTGTGTGTGTGCGTCTGTGTGTGTGTGTGTGTGTGCTGTGTGTGTGTGTGTGTGCTGCCTGTGTGTGTGTGTGTGCCTGTGTGTGTCTGTGTGTGTGTGCGTCTGTGTGTGTCTGTGTGTGTGTCTGTGTGTGTGTGCGTCTGTGTGTGTCTGTGTGTACTAAAGCACAGTGCACACACCCACAGGATGAACAAAGTGACTCATCTTCAGTCTGTAGTTGTTGTTTACTTTTCTCTAAATGTAAACAAACAGGAATCATGTGACGCACTGAGGCTCTGAGGAGAAGCTCTAACTTCTCGTCTCAGTAAAGTGTTTGGACCTGAACTGTGAATAAAACCTTTTATTCAAATAGAATTTCACTTGTACGAACACTCGTGGGACGACAGCGTTTACCTTAAAGTCGTTAAAGGTGTGATTGCATAGAGAGATTTTAGTTGTGTTGCAGTTTTTGATTCCCGTGTCTGTAACTGTGTCCATGTAAAACCCTCATCACTCCATGTTTGTATGTCAAACAGCTGCTGATGTCATCACCACACGGTAAAGAGGGGGGTTCACAGGGAGCGGGACAGGCTGGGAACTTTTCCTGGATTTATTTGGGATAAAATGTATTAACCTCAGCTTGTATAAAGTGTTAACATTTCATAGACCCATTTCACTCTGGTGTGGTTAAGTTCTGCTTAAGTGGAGGACGCTCACATTCAGCAGGTTAGCACATCTCAGGTGAGTTTTTGTCACAGCCGCCTGCCAGGGCTGAAAAGATCCTCCATATCAGGGAAGGTTAAAGTAGTCGTCATCATCATCACTATTATTATTATTATGATGAGTTATTAGCCGGTGATCCTGCTGATATCTTGGAGGTGTTCGGAACATGATCATAAACAGATTTTCTGTTTTGAAACGCTTCACGATCAGGGAGGTTCAGGCTTCCTGTGTTATAATCATGTTGTCGATAGTACTGGACTGTACAGGTAATCATTTATGGACCAGTTATAAGCAGCAGTGTTTATACTGAAAGGTTTTTGTGGACCACAGTTATGCAGTGACCAATGAGGTGGCTGGTTTTACTCCTGTGAGAATTTAAAAAGTAAAGACACAAATGTTAGGAGATGTTCAGCATCAGGATGAAGGTTTGGTCTCTAAGCTGTTAATAGTCAGTCATTGGTCCCATCTGCTGTTCATTAAACAAATGAAGACAACACATCAGATTTAAAGTGCTGCAGAGACTCCTGCTGCCTGCAGGGGGCGCCTGTGTCTGCACTGCATCTGTTTCAGAGCTTTGATTTAACCTGAGCTGAGACTTCAGAAGCAGCTAATCTCATCGCCCTGTGCACAAGCTTCCTCCTTGGGTGTGTGCATGTGTGCAGTGTGTGTGTGTGTGCGCGCAGTGTTTCTATGCATGTGATGCGCTTCTGCTTCAGTGTCTCCGGCCTCAGAGAAACAGCCTCCTCTGGAAGGGAAGAGAGAGAGGGAGGAGTCACTGGTTGACCTTTGCTGCTGAAACACGATAAAATCAGTTGAGCAGGAAAAGCTGCAGACCGAAGCTCAAACTTCCCGACTGTGGCGTGAGGCGGTGAGGAGGTGAGCAGGGGAGGAGGGGTCGGTGGCGGTCTGAAACGTTGGCGCGCTCTGCTCCATCGCCTCCCGCCAGACTGAGGAGGCATGAAGACAGACTGCAGCTCACAGATGACACAATTACACTGCTGCATGCTTTTATTCTGAAACTCTTCCACATACTTTACTTTGTTTATGACACTTCAAAGATGTTTTGTCTATGGAACGTCTCTACTGTCAAAATGTGAGTTAGGGGCCGGAGGGGGCCAACGGTAACATGAGGTGATATAGTTCAGAGGTCAGAGGTCAGGAGGAACGCTCCAGCCACAGCGTGCCAGGTTCACCTCCGGCCGCTTTCAGCTCCGAGCTTCTGCAACAACCAATCAGGTGTGCTTGTGCAGTGTTGCTTAAACATTCAAGTTTCAAATGAAAGTAAAAAACCTGTTTGTGGTGAGACTACAGAAAACACAGCGACTGCATTCCTGTGATTCCAAGAAGCAGGAAGAGCTCATCCTGCAGGTGATGCATCACGCTACTCATTCACTGAGCACCTCGCAGGCCAATGCATGATGTCATGTTGGGCGTGTCCATCTTTTATATACAGACTGTGGACCCTTGCAGGGGTTGGGTGTTAGATGCAGATGTTTGCTGATGTAATTATTTGACTTTGCTGTTAATGCACAGAATAGAAAAATAGAGGAATCGTTTTACTGTTAAAAATAAAATGCCGTTTTTAGCGTCACCGGTTGGTGGGGTTGGGTCGCTGTGGGCCCACCCCCTCAGTTTAGCTACGCTCCCCTCCCTGCACGGTCACCCGGTTCCCCACCCACTGTGGCCCCGCTCAACATCCGTGACCTGCTCCCCTGGCACTAAATACTCGTCTTTTAATGTGGCCACAGTTTCCAGTATGTTTATCGGTCACATATGGGTCCCTGGCTCGTGTTACAGCAGGTATCAACATGTGTGGGGAAAATACATGTTGCTAAGCAACATGGTATGGCGTGATTGTGTTTTACACTCATTTCTGTGGCGTCCTCAGTGGCTCACAGTTATACATCAGGGGTGGGCAACTCCAGGCCTCGAGGGCCGGTGTGCTGCAGGTTAGATGTGATCCAACACAGCTGATTCAAAAGTCTGACCTCCTCAACATGTCTGAAGTTCTCCAGAGGCCTGATAACGAACTAATCATGTGATTCAGGTGTGCTGACCCAGGGTGAGATCTAAAACCTGCAGGACACAGGCCCTCGAGCCCTGGAGTTGCCACCCCTGCTCTACATGGTCACGTGATCTCTTTTGTTTCTGCCCCACGGCCTGAGCTTCACTGTACGATGAACACACCTGTTGCAGGAAATGATGAGGTCAAAACGAAGCCTCGGCGCGTCTAGTGTCGAACATTTCAGTAACAACGTGTGTGAACATGATGCAGATGTAAACCATTACTAACTAGTTTAAAAAAATCCAAGGTGGAAGATGGCCATCATTTATATACAGTCTGTCATCCTGTTACTTGGGGCGAGCCTTTATTTTAATATTATTACTGTTTTTAGTAAATATAATAATAACATAATTATATTTACTATATTGGGTAAATATAATTATGTTATTAATAAATAACTATAACATTAATTATATTATTATATTATAATTATATACAGTTGATGAGTCTTACCTTTCAACACTTTCAACATTAGCACATATTCATGCAGCATGATGAAATATAGACTGCTGTAATTCTGTTCACGTCTGTGTACTTCTATTGTTGTGAACTCCGACTCAGTCGTTCGACCCTGCAGCGAACCTGCTTCATAAATGTAAGGGCCAGTCAGAAGGGGAGGAGCTAAACCTGCTGGTTTCAGACAGAGGATGCCGTGGCGTGCAGGTATCAGCTATGAATCAGCTGCTCTGTCCAAACAGAAATGAGCAGTAGGCGTCATATTCATAGAGAAATGTAACGTCCACAGCTGGACGGCCAGGATCGAGCATGTTTAAGTCTTTCAGCTCGCTCTCCGAATAAAGACTAACTTAAAGAAGTAAACCAGAGCCTCGTAGCAGTGACGTGTGAAAAATAAAAATGTGCTGTAGCTTCAACAAGAACGAAGCCCATC
Source organism: Oreochromis aureus (assembly GCF_013358895.1). Classification (NCBI taxonomy): domain Eukaryota; kingdom Metazoa; phylum Chordata; class Actinopteri; order Cichliformes; family Cichlidae; genus Oreochromis; species Oreochromis aureus. Next base: position 1,211,188 of record NC_052961.1, read on the forward strand.
AGGTTTCAGCCTGCGAGGTAAACGATGGTGACCTGCCTGCAGCAGGTCGGAGTCGGCACAAGGATAGAAGTAAAAACCTTTAGTTTCAGAGTCCTACCTGCTGGGCGCATGGCTCCTCCAGCAGCACGCCGAGGCTGCGAGAGTTTTTCTGGTAGTAGGCGATGAGCTCTCCCAGTGTGGCGAAAGAGATCTTATCCGTGATGAAGTACGCTCCGATGGAGGAGCGCTGGATCCGGAAGTGGGACACTTTCCCCTCGCTCCGAGCTGTAACACAGAGGGAGGAGCTTAATGTGTTTATATCATCAGGTTTTTACTTATACTCTGAGACCAGTGGGACACCGAAGAGATCCTGGATGCTTTAACTGGACTCATGATGGGAGTAAATTTACTGTGAAGCAAAGACGAGTTTCTGGCGTTTAGAGGCGGCGTTTTTGGTCCAAACCTGCAAACATATCAGTCATAAACACAGGGTCTGACTAAAGAGGCCGCCTGAGACACAGGAGACGGTCCACTCATCCACAGGTAACAGCAGGATACGACATGTAAAGTCAGCTCTACCTGCACAGCTCAAAATCAGCCCATAAAACAGTGAGGTGAAGTCATTTGATGTGAAAAGCATGAAGCGATGAGCTGCCTGAAGCTTTCCCCGTTTCTCCTGAGCACAGGAGCTCCTCACAGGGATCCATCATTCCTCACAGACTCCTTCGTTTAACAGACAGAAAGACGAGTCACTCAGAGGATCTCCCAATTCAGGAAATACGGCAGATGTCCCGCCTTCTAACTCCAAAGAATCAGCTGATAGCAGTGATGAGGTCGAGGGTCAGGAAGGTTTACGTAAGCTGTGTGCCATCAGGGGCAAGTGCTGCTTATCGTGGTAACGCCATGTTTGTTTGGTGGGAGGAAACGGACGTTAACAAGGTCGTTAACGAGGCTCTGATGATGGACATCTGAGCACGAGCAGCAGAGTAACCTGAAGGGGAAAGGTTGAGCACAGTCGGTGATCTTTGGAGATATTTTTGCATTAGATGTGAGCTGTGAACCCAAACATGCAGCTTTCAGTGCAGTGACAGCTTCACAGCGCTCACCAGGACTCGTTCAGGGGGGACGTCGCCACACGAGCTCGAGCTCAGCATCAACCTCCAGGAAGACAGTTAAGCTTTGTGCTTCCTCCAGAGTAAAATATATGTATATACAGTCATAATTAAACATGAACAGTTTAATAATACAGGGTCGTTTTTAATACTCATCAAACCTCCTGACAGAAGAAACTTAAAGAGGCGGGAGGCAGAATGATCAGAAACGTTCTGCAGAGCTTTAAGAGCGTTACGAACTAGAGATGGCACGATACCACTTTTTTATGTCCGATACCGATATCATAAATTTGGATATCTGCCGATACCGATATGAATCCGATATAGTGTATTTTTTAATCAATAAAACTGTTTTTTAATATCTTGCTGCATTTTGTATAAGTTCATACTCAAGTTTAAATAAACAACAACACTAAAGCTATTCTGTTATACCTGTATGTAAAAAATACACTGCAGCCCAAAATATTTCATAGTTCAGCAACACTGATCAATCTAATAAACTTAAACCTGCTCCATCCTTCCTATTCTGGTATTTTAAAGAGTACTTAGCAGAAATATTAAGCAACCTAACTAATAGGGTTGCAAACTCCCAGCAAAAAAAAATAGGGAACCACCCCCCACCCTCCACCTCATGATGCTTAATCGATGTAATCAACTTTAATTTGATGCAGGGTGAAAAAAATGCACAGAAACAAATTATTTTTCAAGAATAATTAAATAGATTCAACATCTTTCTTCAACAGAATTGCAGACTGCACAGATGGTATTTCCCAAAGAAAAAAAAGTACTATAGCTTACTAGGGTATATTAGACTTAACAGTTACTATATACAGTAATGGACTTCTATACATTTTACATCAGATTCAAACTTTGGGTGTAAGATTCAGATAATTATTTATTAAAAGCTAGACATTTTAAATGAGAATAAGAAAGAAAAGTATGTCTTTGTGCCCCCTTTTCCCTGTTCATGCCCTATCGGCCCCTCTGGCTACACTTTGCTAGATCCGCCCCTGCACAGTTACCAGCCGTCAGCTACGTAGAAAAGGATCCTGGTGTAGAAAGTAATATTAAATACATTCTAACAACAGCTTATCAAGCTTAAACGTGCTGCTGTTGTTCAGCCGCTGGTTTCCTCTTTCTGGTGCAAAGTGGGCCAAAAACAAAGAAGAGAGACGGACTCGCCACAGAAAAGCCGATCAGCTGATCATTGATATACAGGGTGGGCCATTTATATGGATACACCATAATAACATGGGAATGGTTGGTGATATTAAAGTCCTGTTTGTGGCACATTAGTATATGTGAGGGGGCAAACTCCTCAAGATGGGTGGTGACCATGGTGGCCATTTAGAAGTCGGCCATCTTGGATACAACTTTTGTTTTTTCAATAGGAAGAGGGCCATGTGACACATCAAACTTACTGGTAATGTCACAAGAAAAACAATGGTGTGCTTGGTTTCAACCTAACTTTATTCTTTCATGAGTTATTTACAAGTTTCTCTTTGTTCACAGCCATTGACATGTCGAAGAGGTTAACACTCGAGGAGCGGATCGAAATTGTGTTGATATCTGGTGAACGCAGTAACCGGGTCATTGCAGCAGATTTCAATGCAAGACACCCTACGAGACCACCCATCTCCCATGCTACAGTTAGCAAACTGCTTGCTAAGTTTCGTGAAACTGGTTCAGTGTTGGATTTGCCAAAATGTGGACACAAGAAAACTGTCACTAATGAAGAAACATCAGTGGCTGTCCTAGCTTCATTCAGCAAGAGCCCACAGCGTAGCTTTTCGCCGCATGTCACTGGAGAGTGGCATTAGTCGAACATCCTTCGGGCGGATATTAGCTACTCACAAATGGCACCCTTACAAACTCCAGCTACTGCAGCATCTCAACGAGGATGACCCAGATCGGCGCACAGAATTTGCAGAATGGGCAAAACAACAATTGGATCAGGACCCTCAGTTCACGCAGAAGATTTTGTTCAGTGATGAGGCAAACTTTTATGTGAATGGTGAAGTTAACAAACAAAACCACCGCTAATGGTCTGACACTAACCCACATTGGATGGATCCTCCAAGACTGTTGGAACAACAAAGTGATGGTTTGGTGTGGTATATGGGGTACAACGATAGTGGGTCCATTCTTCATCAATGGAAACCTCAAGGCCACTGGATATTTGAAGTTGCTACATGATGATGTGTTTCCCTCTTTATGCACTGAAGCTGGCACGTTCCATGAGTTTTTCCAGCAAGATGGTGCACCACCACATTATGGGTGCCAGGTCCCAGCATTCCAAGATGAACAGTTTCCTGGAAAGTGGATTGGTCATCGTGGGCCAGTTGAATATTTAAGGTCTCCCGATCTGACCCCTTAGACTTTTATCTTTGGGGTCATCTGAAGGCAATTGTCTATGGTGTGAAGATACGAGATGTGCAGCACCTGAAACTACGGATACTGGATGCCTGTGCTGGCATTTCTCCTGCGGTGCTGCTATCAGTGTGTGAAGAGTGGGAGAAGAGGGTTGCAATCCAACACAATGGGCAGCACATTGAACACATTTTATAAGTGGTCAGAAACTTGTAAATAACTCATGAAAGAATAAAGTTACGTTGAAACCAAGCACACCATTGTTTTTCTTGTGACATTACCAATAAGTTTGATGTGTCACATGGCCCTCTTCCTATTGAAAAAACAAAAGTTGTATCCAAGATGGCCGACTTCTAAATGGCCACCATGGTCACCACCCATCTTGAGGAGTTTGCCCCCTCACATATACTAATGTGCCACAAACAGGACTTTAATATCACCAACCATTCCCATGTTATTACGGTGTATCCATATAAATGGCCCACCCTGTATATTGATCAGTAGCAGCAGGAGAGGGAGAGAGAGAGGCAGTCACTCCATATATCGGTTGTTAAGCTTAACATGGGAATGCTTTACAAACATTCAGAGATGAACTTACACACTTGCTTTACTTCTCTCTGGGATAACTTCCTCGGAGATGAAATGCTGGTTTGGTAGCGAGGCTACAAATACACACAGCCGCTCTATCACGTGACGCATACTGCTCCGACGTGCTACGGTTATGAGCCGAGTTACGCCGTGTCGCAAGTTTTGTGAGGTGTTTTTTTGATATTTAATGGATCGATTACATTTTTTATTTCTCGCCGAAATCCGATCCAGTAATTTAGGTCAGTATCAGACCGATACGTAATATCGGATCGGTCCATCTCTACTACGAACCCTCCTGATTTCTGTTGTTCTCTTGTGAAACTGTGGACATGCTTTGCAGCACTGGCTGCACACGCACACATATGCAGCAGTGTTACATGTACTGACATTCAGAAACACGTACACGCTGTGCCGCACTCTGCTGTGTGCAGAGCCCCGATGATGCATATTTCAGCAGGACTAGCACAGTGAAAACTGAGCATCTAACTGCAGCATTGTCCCCCTGGGACCGAAAGGACCTTGAAGGGGGCCGGGGGGGCGGGGGAGGTAGAGGATGGAGAGGAAAAGCTGCAGATGCGGAGACAGAGAGAAGAAAGAGCTGAGCTGGAGGACGCAGTACCAATAACTTCAAGGCCACAAATCCCAGAAATCCTCCAGCACATAATCCTGATTAGAGAGCTGCTGTGGTGACTGCAGCTCTGAGAGCGCAGCGAGCTCATTCACATCACAGAAAGAACCAATGAGCTGCTAAAGCTGAACTACTCCGTTTACTCACAGCTTCCCATTTTATCTCTACATGACTCCAAAATAATCCTTCTTTACATGAACAACTGTCTCACCACTCGGACTCTATAAGCAGGCTGTGAAGTAGTGAGAAAACGTGTTCACGTTAGCTGGGTAACCCTTTCCTGGTGCTGCTGCTGCTCCTCCTCAGCACTTCCAGAGTGTTTTCCACAGAGGACTGGATGTCAGCGTTCCGGGTTTGCTGACACACCTGCGACGTTAAACCCACAGAGCGGAGCAGGAACAGCATCTCTGAGCTCCAGCCCAGGAATCAGCGGTTACTGTGCAGTCATACACCAGCCCATGTGCACTAAACTGGTTCTGCTGATCTGCTTCTGTCTGTGAGGTTGTATGTGTGATCTTTAATATTAGTTGGGCTCCACAGATATGTACCAGCTATCACCTGCACAGAAATGTACGCAGTGTTTTCTAATGGACGTATAACCTAAAGGAAGTTTGGATGATGGGAAGCGGACGGCTGCAGTCTGCGCTGCAGGGTTCACAGCGGTTACTAAACATACACCGAGCTCTTGATCTGAAACTGCTCATGCTCAGTACAAACATGTGACTTATAAGACAGGAAGTAAGAGAAGGAGAACGGGTCGACTGTTATTTGTTTTTTTCATGTTGTTTCTTCAGAGTTTTAGGAGCTGACACTGAGCTGAATGCAGAGGTCAACACATCAGCTTAGTGTTCCAGCTGGAAAGGTGAGAGAGTCTGCCTGGCTCCTCGTGTCCAATCAGAATAAAGCAGACTGACAGAGTCATTAATGTGTTTTTAGCCTGAAGTACTGAGGTTACTCACACAATCTAATCCATCTCAGACAAGTAAAAACTCTGACTGTAACATTCATTTATACATGTTTACTTCAAGCCACTGTGGGTCATGGCCCTGCCTGTGACAGCTGAGCTGGGGGCGGAGTCTTCAGTGACATCATCCACCTTTCATTAAGGTGGCTGAAAAGCAAACAAAGGAACAGCAGACGCACAAAGAGTCACTTTGCTGTCAGACCGGTCCGGCGAGCGGACCTCTGCACACCCACAACATCCACACATCACACAGAAGACGTGTGACACTGTCAGACTCACACAGTGAATACCAGCAGACATGTTTACCTGCTTTTACAAATTCCCCTTCTGCCTTATGGAAAAGACTAGGGCTGTGCGATATGACCAAAATCTCATATCCCGATATTAAGACATCTATCGTCCGATAACGATATAAATCACAAAAATGTAACATTTTCTGTAAATTCTGTGAATCTCGGGCAGCTCGACTTGCGTGAAGTGTTTCCAGCTGGGCGTCACGTACCTGGAGTCGAGTGTTTTAACTGATGCATGAAACGATACATTTTTAGACATAAGTTGTAACGGCCGCCGTTTTCTTTGTGAGTATTTATTACACAGCGTGCTGCGGGGAAAAGCCTGTTCTAACGTTTGAGTCTAAGGTTTATTTTTTAGCACCTGGTGGCTCTTTTTTGCTTCTCATCCGTAAATAATCTGCTCTTTCACGTGATTCAGTTTATTTTGAAAAGTCTCAACAGGATCTTGAGCTTTATTGTGAAAGGTTTATGTGGAACATAAACAAGCGGACACGCGATGGTGTTACCGTCGTTGTTGCTAACCACAACGCATAAAAACAGGCGCTTGTCCATCTGTAGTGTGATTATATTAAATATAAGAGAAAGAGAGAACTTTAAGAAATTAATATAGCCGCTACAGCGACCATCAAAACGGTGAAAAAATATTGCCGTAAACAGTTTATTTTGCGACACCACGAAACAAACGATAGCGTAAAATGAAACGATAGACGTTTTTATATCGTCATCCGATATATATCGTTATATCGAACAGCCCTAGAAAAGACGGCGTCACACAGCTTAACAATAAAAATCAGTCGAGCACAGAAGTAACAAATACGATGATCAGTCTGTTTCATTTGCCTGAAAGGATGATGATATGCTGCTGGTTTGTAGGAACAGCAGTCCTGTGTTGGTGTCACAGCAGAGCGCTTTGCAGAGGTCGTCCTGATGGTAGCAAAACATGTTTGAATGTTTTATGTGACCCGTCCTAGTTCTGCTATAACCTGATGTGTCTACATGTTACATTTTCGGCATATTAATGATTATTAACATGTGACTGCTCACGCCTGTACTCAAAGCTGTATTGTTGACCTAACTCCATGGCTAAACTTCATGTGTGAGGAAGACACCTGGAATCTATCAGACAGACACAATGCACACCTGTGCAGAGCACAGTCCCAGACCGGTCCCAGACCGGCATTCAGAGCAGACCCGGCCCTCATATCAGCTCTTTTACCAACCTACTGGGATTTAAATGCCCCTGAACACACCTGACCTCTGCCTGCTGGTCTTAACCAGGCCATCGTGTGTGGAGCTCTCATCAGTCTCCATTCAGACACAAAACAATCAGCTGCAAGTAAAAAAACATCTGCCTTCATTGTACTGCGATAAAAGCTGTTCGAGGAGTGACCTCACACAGAGGAACCAACCAATCACGGCTGGCTGCAGACCTTCACTGACAGCAGGGCTGAGGAGGGCGAGAGAAGGTGATGGGCGGAGGACACGACGGGAGAGGATGAAGAGGAGGAGGAGGAGCAGGAGGAGACACCTGCAGCAGGTGCTTAAATCAGCTCTGTTCCAACCCGTTTTTTACATTTTTAATCCTCGAGTGTTAGAGAGTACTTTAAATCGAGACCTTCGCCGTCTCGCTGCTGGGCTCTGACGGACGCGTGTCTGAGGGAAGGACCTCGGTTCGGTCACTTTATGGTGAGATGGTTCAGTCTGGTTTGGTCTGTGTTTTTAACAATAATGTGGCTCTTTTACTGGGAGGATCTGACTGAGACTGAGACTGGGAGATGATTGGCTGTTGTTTTCCTGTCCGCACCCTGGCCAATGACCACGGCTGTGGCGTCCTCAGGCCAGAATCACGTCCACGCCTGCGAGTTTCCTTTGAAGGCGGACTGCTGTGTACTTGTGGCGTCTTCTCCTCCAACTTTAATTTTAACACCCACCTCAGGCAGTTTGTCTTTAAGGGGTCAGAGGTCGCTGCGAAGCACTCACTCACCAGAGATAGTGTACTCGTCACTGTGACTCTCACTGATGCGAACCAGGAAGGCGCCATCTTTGTTTTGGGAGGCGAGCAGCAGCTTCTCCGCTTTCCCACGGTTTATGTTCCCATAGTACCACCTGCACAGAGACGGAGGGGGCGGGATGATGGGAGGGAGGGAGTGGATGGAGAGAGAAGGAAAGGATCAGACGTGAAGAATGCGTCACACATGAAGCCATACAAGAACAAAAACACACGCGTGACGCCCGGTCAGTCTGACAGACGGAGCCGTGCGGTCCCGCCCGTTTGCTCACACCAACCCGCCTGTGTTTACTTTGAGTTATCAGAGAGGGTGGGTCTGAGCGGCACGATGCTCGGGTTTCACTGAAACCAGCTCAAACTCGAGCAGCAACAGAGGTTTGTAAACCAGAGTTTAATGATGCTGTGGGAGAAACACATTACTGACTCACCCTTCACTAGTTTCTGTCAGAAATAATAAAGAAAGCAAAAACACCAAATATTTCCTGGTTTCAGGTTTACATGGTTCACCTGCACGTTTTGTGAAAAGATTCACCTGCAGCGTTTTCCAAACAGCTGAAAAATAAAACCTGCAGTTCCTGTGCCGTCCAGCAGAGGCAGCAGAGAGTCCAGCAGAAATAAGCATGTTTACAGCCTGATACACACACTGATTGGTCCCCCCTCATGACACCTGTACGGAGGAGCAAGTTTTTAAAAGTCGCCTGTTTAAATTATATTAAGGACTAAAGTTTGCATTATTAGGGGGTGTGTCCTCTGACAGGTGAATAGAGACACAGGTAGCGGTAGCTGCTAGGCTGAGCTGGACATGTTTGTGCTGTTGGAGCCTTTTTGATGACATCATGTGACCAATAACATGGCTGCTGTGAGGTCACTGTACAAATAAGGCTCCAGTTTCGGATTTTATTTGGATGTTCCGGAGCGCCCACGAGCATGTTTCTGTCCATGCTAACTGAGCTACATAGCATTAGCTGGTAATTTCATGCTCCGCCCTCTCATCCAAAGGAGGATGGATTTAGATTACATAACAATGACTATCAGAAAACAGTCCTATTTTTAAACTGACCATAGGAGAAAAGTCTCTCGAGTTTTAAACTCTGGAAATTTCCACCAGATTCTTATCATATGCTTTGGAATGATGAGGTCAGATCTTCTCGGGTGATTTTTAGTGGGTGTTAAAAGTCAAACTGCCTTCCTGTTCACGTTCACAGACGCAAAGTAACTGATAAGTGTTTCTATGGAGGCGTGGCCTGCTTCCACGTCATTTCCCAGCAAGTTAAGGAGATAAAGGAATTTGCATTAGATAGCTGTGCTTGGAAATCTTGATATGAAGCTCAAAGTAGAAAAGAAGGTCGTGTAAGGCTGTAAAAAGGAAGCTGACTGAAAAAAAACACAAAAGCATCTGAAAACGCACAGGTAACACTCGGGCACAGACAGGTGGGCAGACTAGACAAGAAAGGGGTGAAACTGGGTGAACGGAGCAGGAAAGGAAGCGATCCAAAGCCCTGAATCATGATGGCTATGAAAATGGATTTGACAGGGACGCAGCTGAACATGAATCCAGCTCAGATCACAAAGCTGAAGTTCTGCACAGACAGTTTTCATTCTCATAAAAGCAAAATAAGTCAGAGATACTGAAACACTCAGCTGCACCGTGTCCAAAGAAAAGTCCCCAGCCTAACTGAGCATGCTCACAACTCCCTGAAGACAAAACTGAGGGCACAAAGACCCACAAAACCAGCAGCGCCTGAAAGCAGCTGCACTGCAGAGCTGAGAAAGCCTCACAGAGGAGGAAACCCACGCCTGCCTGTGTGTGGGTTACTTGTCCTTACATCCAATCAGGTTTGAGCGTGTGAAACTGGACGAATGAGGGAATATAAAGGCTGAAATGAATAAATGAAATGTTTGTTAATGCTTCATTAAAGCTGGAAATCTGAACCGTGCGTCTGGATTTCTCCATTTAACTTTGATGGACTCTTTCAGTCCCGCCTGCTTCCCTTCCTGCAGAGGACACTTTAGTGTTTTTTTGGTATATTAGCCTGAAAACATGGCTTCATTTTCCCTCTGATGATTCTGAGATGATGATAAATGTTCCGGTGGTTGTTGAAGGGTGCAGATGTGCGAGCTGGGCTGTGATGTTCTGCAGTCCAAACTTCAGCAGCCCGACTCATCCTCTTGCTCTGCTGTCAGACAAACGCAGTCACTGTTGGGTCGGCAGCGTTCACACCGAAGGTGAAGCGGAGCGTGCACACAGAGCTCAGCTGACGCCTCGATGCAGGTGTATGAATAATGGAGCACCTGCAGCTGCGGCCCGGATACCTTCAGACATTCACACCTGACTTTGTCTGAACGCCGGGACCGTGCTTTTTATTCCTCTGCACACAGAGTCTCGAGACTTTTTGGCTTTCAGGGAGGTAATCGTGGAGAAAGAGGGTCGAAAACGGCAGGAACGTTTGGAGGGTCAGCTGACGTCTGACTACAGAGCACACACGGGCACGCAGGAGGATGAGGGTTAAGCTGCTCTCAGTAAGAGTTCATGTTGTGTCTCTGATGGGCGGAGACAAACGCCGTCACATGACAGGAAGAAGACGCTGAAAACTTCTTTCTTCTGTTGACTGCTCACTGTGCTGAAGCCCCACCCACAACTCCACACCACTCTTACGTCACTTTGTTTTCTCCAGTAAATCTTAAAACACCTTAAACAGTGTGAAAGCAGTCACATGACACAGTTCTACCAATTACAGATCCACTCGGCTCTAAAAAGCAGGTTTCTTTACTCTTTAAAAAGCGCCCATCTGCACTTGACCTTTGACCCTTTGGATATGAAATGGCATCACTCTGTCCTGTTTAGGGTTTGTGTTTTTGGCTACTCAGCACCTCTGTGTGTTTCAGAGCACACGCGGAAAAATACACGGCCGTAGTTTTCCGTGTCCAGCGCTCAGCGCCTGAAAGAAAATAAAACAGGTCCCGAAGAGTGACAGGAGGCGGAATTATTCTGGGAGGCACCGGGAGACGGCCCATGGTGTGTCATCAGCATTAAGTCAGGTGGAAAGGTGTGGGCTAATTTTAGGTGGATCTTATTATGTGACTAATATTTTCACAGTCACCTGTTACTGTGGCCCCGCCCTTCCTTTTCCTCAGACTCAGAGCCTGAACCAAACCAGAAAAACCTCAAACTGTCAGATCTGTCCAACACATTTAGTTTCTTGTTTAGTTTCAATTTTAGTCCTTAAGAGCCTGAAGTGTCATTTTCTGCAAGCTAAAGGGACACTGAGGCTGTCGGAGGTTTGGAGGAAAACAAGCCTCATGGTGTCCCATCAGACCTGGGATCAGACCTGGGATCAGACCTGGGATCAGACCTGAGCTCAGACCTGGATCAGACCTGGGATCAGCGTCAGGAGTTTCAGTCCCACTGTCAGCTTTTATTTTGAAGAGTCTGTTTCTCTCTGCAGCACACAGACTGACTCCAGATTAAATATCTGCTGCATCAACAAACATGCAGCCAAAGCTCTGAGTGAAACTCATCTGAAAACTCAAAGTTTCATTCATTTAAACGACCGTGAACGTGCTCAAGTTCACACTGACGTCCTAACTCCATTCAGCAGTCCACGCCGTCACTCCGAGCTGCGGGGGTCGCCCCTGTGTGAGTGTGTGTGTGCGCGCGCTGGGGGGTTACCCGTGGCACTCACTTGTGTTTGGCGAACTCGTCCTGCAGCAGAGCCACGTAGTTGGCGGGGACGAGGCCGGACTCCAGGCTCCCGGTGAGCTTCTTGGCCAGCACGTAGTCTCCGCGCTTCTCGATCACCGACAGCTTGTCGCCCTCCTTAACCGTAAGCTCGTCGTCGCTGCGGGCCTCGAAGTCGAAGAGCGCCGCGTACAGCTGCGCGGGCCGCTTCTTGGGCGCGGGGACGCGGATGTCCCCGGACACGGTGCGGATCTCGGCCGCGTGCGCCACCGGGTTGGCGATGACGTGGTCGCGGTCGCGGGGCCCGGGGTACCGGAGGCCGGGCCAGATCCGGTCCCAGAGGCACGAGCAGCAGGGCAAACACGCGCGGCAGCAGCTCTCCATCCCGGCACGCGCAGGTCTGTGCCCACCGCGGCCCGTCGCTCTCACCGAAATGCGTCCTCCAGCACGCACGCGCCTGCCGCTCGCGCCTGCCCCTCTCCGGAAACATCCCGCCTCGCCGGCGGGCGGACCAGAGGAACCGGTTTGTTCAGCTCCGAGCGGCGGGACGCGCGCGGCGGCTGCGGGAGTGCGCAAACGGAAACCGAGGCTATGCGGGTCGGGCACCGGAGCACAGCGCGGAGGGTCGGGTTCGGAGCTCTGCGCGCCTCCTGCTGCTCACACACCTGCAAACCGAGGGGGAGGAGCCCCGCAGGTGTGTGCGTGAGAGAAAGAGCGAGAGAGGAGGGAGGTGTGTGTGTGTGTGTGTGTGTGCTGGGCCTACATCCTGTCCCGGGACACCCGGGATGACCACGTGTCCCACCTGCTATGGAAGTTTTAGCATTTGTGACGTCACAGGAACAGATGCAGATGCATCTGAAACTCACCTGACAGCCCGCCACACGTTCCGGTGTTCAGGTGTCAGTCCGCCCGTTACAAACACACCCACGGTGACTCATTAACTCAAGGTGCAGAACACTGGTGTCCAACATGAGGATCGCAGGCCCTCAAAGGGCCACCACACAGATGTCAGAAACATTTGAGCATTTACAGAATAAATAATTAATGAAATGTGAGTGTGGCCATAATTCTAACAACTCCGATTTATTTATATTCCTGCAGTTCCTCTGACGTCCAGCAGAGGCAGCAGTGAGTCTGTCCCGTGTTGAAACCTTTCAGCACAAATAAACATGGAAGTGCAGCTGAAATATGTAAAACCAAACATACACGTACTCATATAATGAATGAATGATTAACAGGCTCAGTATAAACTCAATGTTTAATGACATCATGTGACCAATAACATGGCTGCTGTGAGGTCACTGTACTAACAGACCAAGAAGGCGGAGCTCCAGATTTGGTGCCAATGAGATTCCAGGATTGTGATTGGATGTTATTCTGTGTATGTGTGATGCTTCCACACAGTCTGCGCTAACCAAGCATCTTTTATATACAGTCTGTGGTATGACGTGTAATGTGCTGTGGAGTCACGTGATCAAATTACGACGACTTCCTAAACCAAACAGGAAGTGACTTTAATCCGAACGCTCGCTGCTGCAGGTTATTCAGCCCGGACACGATCCGGTGTGCTGCATCAGACTGAGCGGATTTCTGTCAGAAGCCCCAGACGAACCTGCAAACGACTCTGGATGCGATCTGCAGCCACCGACTGCAGATCGCATCCAGATCGATCGTGGCTCAAAAGTTGGGAGTTCGCCTTGTAATCGGAAGGTTGCCGGTTCGAGCCCCGGCTTGGACAGTCTCGGTCGTTGTGTCCTTGGGCAAGACACTTCACCCGTTGCCTACTGGTGGTGGTCAGAGGGTCCGGTGGCGCCAGTGTCCGGCAGCCTCACCTCTGTCAGCGCGCCCCAGGGTGGCTGTGGCTACATGTAGCTTGCCATCACCAGTGTGTGAATGTGTGTGTGAATGGGTGGATGACTGGATGTGTAAAGCGCTTTGGGGTCCTTAGGGACTAAGTAAAGCGCTATACAAATACAGGCCATTTACCTTTTACCAACATAAATGCGGTGTGGTGAGGAGTCAGTCTTCATGATGGGAGGAACAAAGAGAGCGTGAACGCTGACGTCTGATAGATAGCACACCGTTTTTATTAGTATATTTAGCTTTGTGATGTACAGCTCAGGAGGAAACAAACCAAAAACAAACTGAACGGTCACAAAGTCCAGAAACATTTCAGCCTTAGCAGTGACATCACACAAAGAAAGCTCAGTCTGTATAATCATTGGTGTCTTCGTCATGGACCAGAGTGATATGTAGTCATCAACAAACAGAAAGAATAAGAACAACCCAGATTTCTTCTTTTTTTCCTCTGTCCTTTAAGTTGCTTCACATATATTATCAACACTTTTCTAAAGAATCAAAATATTCAGCCACAGGTACTGCAAAAGGTATCCACTGTTATATAGAAGAATAATAAACACAATAAATATAAAAAGAATTGATTTGATATAATTTATATGGTATCAAAGAGAGGGAAATGGGCCTTCAGCTGCTTTTATAAAAGTCATGTCCTTTTTTCTGTTCCTGAGGTTGAGTTTCGCCGTCCGCAGTTTAAGTTTCGCTAAATACACTAACAGACTAAAGACCCGACGCCCGGGGCCTGAAATGGCTTTTCATTCACTGAGGAATCGTCTCCCACAGATCGCGGAGGGTCGCCGTGGCCCCGCTGGGATCCTGTGTGCTGTGGAGTCAGCCGAGAGGTCGGGGGTCAACCGCAACCCACCCCTCCAACAATGGCACAACTCCCCCCTCCCACACCCAGAAGGCCGCCCGGGAACGCCTCGACTTTCTTCACTGAGCACGTTAGCGCGGCAGATTTAACTCAGCGCTAACGATGCTAACAGGAAGTACCCGATCCCCCGAACCCTACGGAGGACTGAAACTGCCAAAATGACTGAACAGCTCAAACACTTTAACACAAAGTTAAATGCATCAACATCACTATTCACCTTAGTACAGATCTACCCCGCCTGGCTTTGACCCGGCTTCAGTGACTGTGGCAACATCTGGACCACATCTGGCCCAGGCTCACCACCTCTCCAGCAGGAAATCGCCGTCTTCTAAAAACTAGACCAAACTGCGCACTACTGAAAATAATGAAAATAAAAATATATAAATTATGTCCTCATTTGTTATAATCCCATAAAACTCGCAGCTCTAAAACTAAAACTAACACTGATGAACTAAAAACAGACTTTAAATTCAAACTAACGGTCTGCAAAACATTTACCTGAGCTGTAAACGAGCCTTAGGTCAGGTCCAAAGATGGCTGCTGCACGGGTACCTGCGCGCCAATTACATTTATTTATTCATGCATTCATTTTGCACTTTATTCCCTTAGTTAGAACATGAAACAGGAAATAAAGAGGAGAATTACAGTTCAGATTAATTTCTTATTTGGATGCATTTAAAGGTGCAGTACTAAGGCCATTAGTTCTTTTGGCACTCTCAGGCCTCCACAGTGGGAAAGGGCAGAGTGTGAAATGTGGATAATCATATTTAGTCTCAGTCCCATTTCCCTGTGTGAGGAAGGAGTCAGAGGAACTCAGGAGTGGAAAAGAGAGGCATGAAGATGAAAACAGAAAGAACCAGAAAAGAAAAATAGCAAAAATCTGTACATGTAAACATCACACTTCCACTGAGTCGAACCATGAGGAGAGTTACAGGTTTCACATTGGTATTACTGAAGGTACGAAGGCCCGGCAGAGGACGTCGAGACAGTCACGAGTCCGGCACAAAGAAGTCAGCCGAAGACGGGAAGGAAAGAAAAATGCACAAACTGAAAATGAGGAAACCAAGCGGCCCGGACGCCGTCTTTATGTTCTGACAGAAGCCGTACGGATAGAAAAATAAAAACGCTCCATAACTGCGTCTGCCTTCTTTCTTTTTTTCTTAAAGACGTGTTTTGAGCTTAGATTCTGATTCGATGGGACCCGACTGGCATCGCGACTACAGACGCCCCCATCTGACGCCATCCTCCACAGCGACATGTGATTCAAGACTTTTGCACAAACAATATGTCCCGCACCTTAATGTTCATGTCCACGACAGCATTCTGGCAGGAAGTATTTCCAGTTATCTAACCTGCCGCCATGACAGCCAGATTTGATGAATGTTTCCACGCTTCATCAAACTCGAGTCTTTGAGCCAAAAAGGAAAAAAACTGAGGAACCAGCTGGAGTCCAAGGTTCCTGCTTCTACACCGACTGCTCACCCTCATTCTGAGGGTGAGGAACGACCGGGAGCACGCTCCCATCGTGAGGTCACGCCCCTTTAAATTTGTCCTGTTTTTTCTTTTTAGGAGGACCGACTGTAAAACAGGTGGACATGAAGACAGAAGCCTCTAAATGTGAAGATCTTCTGCTCAAAGATGAGTCGGAAAAAAACGACTCCACCTCGAGAGTCTCCGAGGCCCGAGAGGTCGAGACACCGTGACCTTTGTGACAGACTGACTGCCTCTGTCTCAACACGACCTTTAAAAACAGAGCAGCTGTGGAGGACAGCTAAGATGAGCTCAGCGTCTGCGGCGGCGCCGGCCGGGTCCCATCTGCTGACGTGCACGTTTGGAATGTGTGGTAGAAACTGCTGGAATATAAAAAGACCACTTTAATCACACTACAAAATATAGAAATCAGAAGAAGAATCACGTCATACTAAAAAATAGAAACTGGATAGAAATGCGTCTGCCATGTACTCGACCGTGGAGACGTTAACAACGAGCTGAGAAGGAGGCGGCGGCGGCGTATGGCTAAAACACCCGGATCATTCTCCCCATCTGCCCGGCTGTGCCGACAGCAGGAATGGAAACCAAACAGAGAGCAAATTCCACCTTTCTGCAGATTGTCATTTGCTTTTTGTTGTGTGTGATTCAGAAACATCCTCTCTGAGAAACAGGAAGTGATGCGATGACTTCATCAGACCATCTCAAAGGTTTTGTGAACTTATTCCTTAAGAAATCCAACAAAAAAGACGAAAAATAACGAGGTCGCCAGAGGCTGTTTCAAGGGAGCTGAAGGTATCGAGGATGAACAGAACTGCTTTGAGCATCCGACCCTGGCGTGAGCAGGAAGTTAAAGGTCCGGAACATAAAGCAGAAGTGCATCGAACTGTTCCTGCGTTTCATCTGAACTTTGTGGAGCCCTCAGAGTCCGTAAAGGCGATTCCGAAGGCGATCACAGAGAAAGACTCCTTCGAACGACACCTTTGGAGACTTCAGGACATCCTCCCCGACAGCAGGAAGCCTCTCAGCCAATTCAACCAATCGCACGCTGCCATTCAAAGTAAACAAACAGCTGTTTGTCTGACGGGAGGATCTCGTTTAATTCTCACAAACATTTGGGAGCTTCGAGACTTTCGGAGCGGCAGCAGCGCATGTGAAACCCCACCGCAGTCCGAGGGATCGTCACACCTCTGGGTCCCGCGTCTACTGACGCTGCCGCCACAGCAGAGAGCGGTCCGGCCCATCACAGCACACCTGGACCGGTGCAGGTGACCCAGAGGTGGCGGGTCGCTCTGACTCTGAAACCCGAAGCAGAGGCAGCATCTGAGAGCACAGTGAGGATCAGACGGAGGAAGAGCAGGACGGGACGCCGGTGCCCAAACTCTGCTTACGAGGACGAATAAAGTTTGATTGAACCTCGGTGTTAATCGTCCTTTTTAAATGCTTTGAGGTGAAATGTAGGTCAAAGGTCGTGCCCTCCTGCTCTTCTTCTTCTTCTCGTCTAGTTGGGTCTTTTTTTTTTTTTGCATATTTTTCTCCAGTTTTTCTCTCGCTGATCTTTAATCACAGCTTTCCAAAAACAAAAAACTTCATCAAATTCAGTCACTTCCATCTGAAGCTTTCCCCAAAGCTCGGGCGCTTCTGTCGCTGCACATGAGCGTGAACGGGTGGATGTTTGGGTGGAGGCTGTGAAGTCTGAGCTGCCATCACAAACCTTCTGGTGAACGTGGTGATTATCAGCTGCATGACAGAAAACTGCCATGCCATGCCTCCCCTTTGCTTCACAGCAGAGCGAGGCATGGGGGGTTGGGGGCGGTCCCTTTGAGGAAACATGCATACACTCACACAAAGGGCCCCGCCCCTTCACATCACAGACGACTGTTGCTTTCCTCGCTGTGCAAAACAGGAGCAAATTACAGTGAAATGACCATCGAGCTGACTAGAAACCACAGTAGAATCAGAGCTAGAATCAGAGCTTCATCCAGGAAACCAGGAGCTTAACGAGCCCTCAAGGCCCTAACGAGCCCGAGGGCCTAACGAGCTGAGACGCTGAGGTTCAAAATGCACTTTGAAGCTAAATTTCACATAATGAAAAATACTTTTCTTTAAATAACGCTATCAAAAGACAAAAGTACGCAGCGGTGAACGAGAATTAAAGGAAGAGTTTGGGGTTTGGGGAAATATGCTCTGACAGCTAGCCTAGCCTAGCTTAGCTCAAAGCCTGCAGGCAGGGGTAAACAGCTAGCCTGGCTCCGTTTAAAGGTCAGAAAATCTGCTTACATTCACCTGTACAGAGCACCAGCTAACATGTTATGTTTTCTCTCTATTTTTTTTAGTATGGCTTCTTTTTACAGGACATAACATGCTAATGAGTGAGCTAGCCACTTCCCCCAGCTACTAGTGTTTAAAGCTAAGCTAGCTTAGGGCTACTGTCTTGTTTCCTTTATGGTCCAGAAGCTGCCGCTGAGCTGTAAACATGTTTACTTCTGCTCCAAAGTTTTAACATAGGAGTCTATGAGGCCGACCCACCGCTGGAGCCCCCAGAGGACATCAGAGGAACTGCAGCTTCTAGAGCTCCAGGGTTTGAAGGTGCAGCTGAAATTTACAGACAGGTATGACAATGAGGTCAGATTTTCATCTAACTTGAAAGCAAATCATATTTCCACAAACATCAAACTGTTCCAGCAGCAGAGTGTAAGCAGGAACTAGAACATCAGCTGAGAACCCGAAGGAGGAGCTCCTGCTCCACTTATCTGCTGCCTCTCTTTCCTCTCAGATTAATCACAAGTTACCCACCAGTAAACAAACAGATAGTATTAATCTACACGGGACTAGAAGTTTGTACAGCCCCCACGGCGCCCTGTAACAGGACGACACTGAGGGGAGGGTCCGAAAAGAAGAAGATTCACAGTTAGAAAGTCACGAAACACGACAGGAATCGAGCCCTATGAAGCAAAACAAAGAAAGCAGCCGACCAAGCAGCCGGCGGGACAGAGAGGAGCGCCGGATCGGACCGCCGCTCTCTGAGCCGGTTGGTCGGTCGCGTTTTCACGGGGCACTGCGGCGAGCTACCGCCCGGCTGTGTTGAGGTTTCAGGTCTATGGCAGAAGGTCCGGTTTTTAAAATAGCAGCAGCAACATGAAAGTTCATCATTATAATCATAGTAATAACAACAATAATAGTAATGGCCATCTCAGAGTTTAACAGACACACACAGTAAGACGGAGCAGTCCTCCTCATCCTCTGAAGCTTGAGGAAGAGGAGGAGGTTTAGGTCCATGAAGAACAGCCGGAGAGTAGGTCCAAACAGAGAGAAGAAGAAGAGGAGGAGGAGGGATGGCGGCGTTTAAACAGAATGATGCTGAGGTTTCGTAGAAGCTGGAGGTAAACCTGCGCACACGCGCACGACTCTCCTCAGAAAAGAAAGAAACGCTGACGACATCAGGAGGCGGAGAAACCCGGCTTCACCTGCAGGGGCTGAGCGTTTGATTGGCAGGTCTGATCTGAGGTATTTCCTGGCGGTCAAAATGGCGTCTCGGATGCATAAGTGAGCACGCGGCTCCCTGGGCCAAGGGCGAGGACGGGGTGAGGTCAGAGGTGAGGAGAAAGTGCTGAAGGACACAGAGAGCTTATATACAGGCGAGCACGAACAGTCCATCTGTTCTTTTTCTTCTTTCACTTTAAAAAAGTCCAACGGAAAAATCGCAAAAGAGAAAACGTCCCAACAAAGAAACGGACAGCGTCCGAAAACAGAGCCTCAGCGCAACGTCGTTTTTATAACCAGAAGAAGATCGACCCGAACTCCCAGTCTTTGCTCGTCCTCCTCTGTGATTGTGAGGCGCCTCCGCAGAGGAGCCGAGCTTCCTGCGGCGTTCCGGTTTCTGTTCTCAGGCAGGATTCGGTGGATTCTTCGCCCTCGCTGCGGCCTCAGGTTCCTGTTTTCCTCCAAACGGTCGCCACAGTTTCAAAACCAAGCGAGGCCGGCGAGGGCGCAGGAAACGTGATGGGGTAGTGTATGTGTGTGTGTGTGTGTGTGTGTGTGTAAGAGTGACAGAGTGTGTGTGTGTGTGAGATCAGTTCTGCTGCAGGATGAGGTTTTCCAGCTCGTCTGCTGAGCGCAGCAGGAAGGCGGCTGACTCCCGGTATCCGGCGATTAGCTGACGCACGGCCGTGATCTCTGGCTGGCTGAGCTGGGTCGACGCCCCGCCCCCTCCTCCGCCACCGCTGCCCCGCCCACCGAGGCTGTTGGCGGCAACAGAAGAGGAGGAGTTACTGACGTTGGTGGAGGAGTGAGACTTCATGCTGAGGTCAGTGGGGCCTGCAGAGGAAGGCGGAGGACATCATTACGTAGAAGTGATATGATATTACATATAATATATTCCTGATGTGAGAAAACATCCACAGGAAGGACCCAAACGTTCAAACTGGACCTTTAATGATGAAAACACACACCCAACAATCTGTAAATAAAAGATGGACTGCTGGTGTCAGCACTGTTTTCATCCATGGTGTTTTTCTTACCGTTGGTCTGACCAGCAACGACAGCGGCAGCAGCAGCAGCACCGGTTGTCAGGGAAACAGGGTGTTGCATGGTGGCGCTCAGTCCTGGGTATCCACGGTAACCGTAGCTGAGGCCAGCGCCGTTGATATAGAGCTGGGACTCCTGGGAGGAGAAGGCTGACGCGGCCAGTGAGTAGGCGGAGTGAGCGAGGGACGCCGGCTCCCTCAGAACGCCTCCAACCCCGGACGGCTTATCCAGAGCGATCTGCTCATCCTGAGGAAGAACAAGGAAGTCAGGAAGTCAGGAGATTTTCAAAATAAAAACAGCATGATGGGGGCAGGAAGCAGGAATGCTGATGCTCACAGGGAATTTTTCTCTCATGGAATGAAACAAAAACGTCCAAATCTGGAAAGTTTATAAGCACAGTCAAACTGCACTCAGTGCAGCTTCTAAACATAGTCACATGATCATGGGCGCCGCCTGCTGTGGGCGTGTGCAGCTGCAGCTCTGAATGCTTTATGAATAACCAACAGATCACAGGTGTGATGGCAGCTAAATCCAGTGGAGTGGTAATAATTAGTGCTGTCAGCGCCATAACTGCATTATCGCATGCGTGGGGCTGCACGGCGCTAACGCGTTAACGAGTTAACTGTGATAACGCGTAGACGCCATGCAGCCCCACACACGGGGCGATCCGCGCTAACAGAGATTTGCTGCGTTAATGCGGTTATGGCGTTAACGTCATTTTAATGAGATCAACGCTGACAGCACTAGTAATAATAATGGAAGAGCAAATACC
This sequence comes from Oreochromis aureus, assembly GCF_013358895.1. Taxonomy (NCBI): domain Eukaryota; kingdom Metazoa; phylum Chordata; class Actinopteri; order Cichliformes; family Cichlidae; genus Oreochromis; species Oreochromis aureus. The sequence goes on from NC_052961.1 coordinate 1,232,327, forward strand.
AACAACTGAGCGAGAGGCGCTGTTATTGTGTGTATATGGATAATCGCAAACACTGAAATACACTTCTTGCACACAGCAATGAATTTTCTTTGCTCAAAATAATTTTCTACTCAAAATGTAACATTTGTACTTGCAATTTTTTTTACGTGCGCTCAGAATAGAGGCACAAAAATAACGCAGACACTGTCCTCAACACTGTCCTCGCCCCTGTGCTGCACATCCTCCCTGAAACATGGCTGTAAGTCAGAGCTGTGCAGTGGCCGCAGCATGTGTGTGTCTGCATGATGAGGAGACGCTGCTGCTGTAAATGACAGAAATGTGTCAGCGCTGCTGTTTGGTCTCAAAAGCTCGTAGCTGTTCTGTGATCACCAGTCGGGTTTGTGTCACACATAATATTCCTTATTCTTTGAAAAGCAGGAACCTTAAATTGCTCGTCTGTTGCTGTGGTGTGAACGGTCTTTATCAGCTATATGTATGCACTCCTTCACATTTTCCACAGCGTGCTGGATTGGGGTCTTTGTCGGGCTGACTCTGGCCCACGGGCCTCATGTTTGACACCAGCGCTGAAGCCCTGATGTTCCTTCGGGGATTTTCTGATCAGAAAGGAGAGAGCGCCACCCGCTGGAAGCCGTCAGTAAAGCAGCTCCGTGTCTGACACTCACTGTGAAAGCACTGCAGGTACTCACGTGGTAGGCTTCGAGGCGCATCCTCTTGGCAGCGTTGCGTGATTCGCTCTCGCAGGCGGCAGCCAGGATGTTCTCAGCCATGGCCGAGGTGAGGTGAGGTGGAGTGGGGCGGGTCTGAAAACAACAGAAGCTCAACATCAGAGTCTTCGGGCTCTTCATCATCACGTTCACATCACTAACATCAAGGAAAATGCACAGCAGGAAAAAACAGAACAATTAATCAACGAGCTGGAAAAACGATCAGCAGGAGAACATCAGGAGTGATCGGTGAGAGTGGAAGGAAACGCCCAGGAGAAGGTAGTCAACACAGTTCAGCTCAGAGTGTGTTCAAGAAAACACACTGAGGAAGAGGAGGTGGGGATGAAGAATGAGGGGACCACAGGGGGGATGCTGGGAGGAAGATGGAAAATAAGGTTTACAGGTGGGAGAGGAAGATGAAGGTAAACTGACGATCTGTGAGGAGAAAAAAACAAGAAGAAAAAGAGGATGAGGAGGAAGAACCAGAATAAGAAGAAGATGAAACAGCAGGAGATGAAGGATAAGAGAGCTGAGATGATGAAGAATAACGTGAGCTATCCAAGGATGCAATGCATGTCTCCACCACCAGGGGGCAGCAGAGACTGTCCCGTGATTGGTCAGTACTCAGAGAGCAGCTTTAAAATGTTTCTAACATTTTATTCATGAGCTCAGACACAGCTGTGATGATCACTTGTGGCTCCGCCCACTCACCTGCCACTGTGTTTATCAGACTGCCTATTACAGCATTCTGCTGCGTGTCACCTCTGGATACTGGAATAAACTAAGACGAGCGTGTCGTTTCCATAGTTACTACCTATTTATACAGGTACATCACAGCAAAGGTCAGGTCATCGTGTCGGGATGATGGCGGCTGGAGGCTGCGAGGAACCACAGCGCTCCACTCAAAACAGCTCCACTCATACATCTCAGCACACACTCTGATCCTGCAGGTTAGAGGTCACACACACACACACACACACACACACACACACAAATACACACACACACAAATACACACCACACTGCTGCTGTGCTGCTCAGACAAAACAAGACAAAGAAATCGATCTGCAGGATGATCAGGTGATCTGACACCCTCACCAGGTGTGTCTGTTTTCCTCTGTGCTGCTGATCTGAGGAGAATGATTCACGCTGTGCTCACCTGTGAAAGCTCCTGGCTCTGACCTTTGCCCTGCTCTCTGTGGACACAGACGTGAGCACCATGACAGAGACAGCGCTGTGACGGTGTGGGACACGTGCTCCAACTTTCTTTGTCACATGTTCCACTACAGGTACCTTTGCCTTCGGTATATTATACTGAGGTCTTCATGTCCTCTTTAAGTCCTGCACGTGAGTAAAGTGCAGCGCGCCCCCTCCCTCTGACCACCTTGTGTTTTAGGACACAGTGAACAAACCGCTTCAGTGCATCTGAGCCCTTCACTTTAAATGTGACTCTACAGAAGTTCAACCATGCCGGCTAACCTTTGAGAACCGGTCCCCTCGTCTCACAGACGCCCCCTGCAGGGACCTCCAGGGTGGAGCAGATTAAAGAAATAAGCAAAGAAGAAGAGCAGCGTGCATGTCGCAGTACCTCCATGCCGTTCTTCTTCATGCGACGGCAGGATTTGAGGTAGGTGCGGATGCGCTTGCGGGCGCGTTCCTGGAACTCTGGGAACTGTCTGCTGCAGGACTCGATGATGGCCTGGATCTTCTCCTTGGGCTGTTTGGAGATGGGCACCATCCGATCCAAGTTCTCGTCCACAAACAGACGCACAAACATCTGCAGGAGAGCGCGCACACACAGCAGGTAATGCCTACATGCAGATGACACAGTTTATACACTGGAGAGGACTTTAACAATCTCGGGTTAATATCAAATGTCAGAGACAAAGATAACAGCTGGACTGTTCTCATAACTCACCTGTTCAAATGGTACTAAGTCTTAAAGTATGCATTTTTAGGGGCGTGGCCTATTGACTGACTGTCTGCTAGACTGAACTGGACCTCTGCACCGTGCTCGTGTTGTTGGAGCCTTTTCAATGAACAGATGTGATCAGCACTGATCAGCAGGTATCCTCTGCTCCTTGTCTATTCTTCGCTCTAACAAACGATCGTTGGATGTTTGGTCTCTGCTGGGCAGAGCGTGTGAACAGCTGCAGTGCCCGGAAGCACAGCTAACGCTAGCTTTGATCGCAGACTGTGATTATAAAAGTGGATGAAGGTTCAGATGTGTCGTGCTTTGGATCGATGCCTCGGACCTCGGTCCTTATTTATCAGCATAAGGACACGTTTAGTGAGTTATGTCATTCAAAGCGCCGTCTCTCACTTACATTGAAGGCCTTTAATCTCTCGGGGTCGACGCCCTCCGTGTCATTCATCTTGTCGTTGTCGTCGTGGTCGTCGTGGTCGTCGTCATCATCATCGGGAGCTCCCTGGCTGCCATGACGCCCCACGGTCAAGTCTTCGGCACTCAAGTCCATTTTCATGCTGTCGTAGCTGCCGCCCGAACTGTACTGTGGGGACTGAACACACACACACACACACACACACACACACACACACGGTTACGAGCGCGCTCTCTGTTTTACATGTTTCAGGGCTGTAAGTGGCTCGGCTGCTCCGGCTGACTCGTCTTTAATAAAACACTAATTAAGAGTCTTGTTAGCGTCTGATGGCTCGCCAATGAAAAGGTCCTTAAATATAAAGATTTAGTTCACCGCTGGAGACACTCAGACATCATCATGACGAGTAATTATCAGCTGGAGAGCAGGCCAGGCAGGATCACCTTACTAATACTTGAACACTTTCAAGAGAACCAAGTCAAATACTGGCTCCCTCTCACAGCACGAGGCAGACCACCTTTAAAAACACAAATACAGGACAGGCTGCCATCAAAAAAACCAGGAAACACATGAAAGAAAACCAGTGAGACCAGTGAGACTCCTGGGAGAAGCTTAGTGTGCAGCTGAAGGTCAAACTGAGAGGCTCAACAGTAAAATGGAGCAGAAACCGTCCAATCAAGAACGTTTTCGAGAGTTTTGAGTTATGTGCTGCAAAGTTCAGTATCAGATCTATGACATCACAGAGAGTCTGAGCCCTGAATGTGTGAGACAAAAGCTTTTATTGTGGCAGGCAGAAACAGGAAGAAGTCCACAGAACAAATCGTGGTTCTGTTACGGATGACGTCATGACAACCGGGTCGTGGCTGCTAACGAAACCTGAACTAAGCATGGAGCCCAGGTAGTCATGTGACTCCTGAAAGAAACGCAGACCGTACTCCATAACAGCATGCACGTGCACACACACACACACACATGGACACACACACACACACACAAACATGGACACACACACACACACACACACACACACACACACACATGGACACACACACACACACAAACACACACACACACACACACACACACACACACACACACACACACAAACATGGACACACACACACACACACGGACACACACACACACACACACAAACATGGACACACACACACACACACACACACAAACATGGACACACACACACACACACACACACACACAAACATGGACACACACACACACACACACACACACACACACACACACAAACATGGACACACACACACACACACACACACACACACACACACACACAAACATGGACACACACACACACACAAACATGGACACACACACACACACACACACACACATGGACACACACACACGCATAAACATGGACACACACACACACACACACACACACACAAACATGGACACACACACGCACAAACATGGACACACACACACACACACACACACAAACATGGACACACACACACGCATAAACATGGACACACACACACACACACACACACACACACACACACACACACACACACACACACACACACACACACACACACACACACACACACACACACACACACACACACACACACACACACACACACACACACACACACACACACATGGACACACACACACACACACACACACACACACACACACACACAAACATGGACACACACACACATAAACACACACACACACACACACACACACACACACACACACAAACACACACACACACACACACAAACATGGACACACACGCACACACACACACACACACACAAACATGGACACACACACACACACACACACACACACACACACACACACACACACACACACAAACATGGACACACACACACACACACACACACACACAAACATGCACACACACACACACACACACCTCTGTCGAGAGTTTCTGGCTCGTGTGAGACGAAGCTTGGTGTGAGTCTGTGTTTGCAGCCTGTCTGCAGTAACACACTCCCTCCAAGGCCGGCGCACATTGTTGTGAGTCTGTGCTATTCAGCGCCGCACAAAGGCAGCGAGACGAGGAAGGAAGAAGGGCGATCTCCTGCGACTGCGTGAACGCTTCCTCCAACAAAGCAGCGCGTTTGCAGACAAAAGCGAGGACGGGAAGCAGAGGAGGAGACGTGTTCATGGACGTCACGACGAGACACTTTTTCACTTCGATATCATTTCTTTGTTTCACAACTTTTAACTGTTTAAAAAAAAAAGCTTCCAGGCAGATCTCAGAGTCAGGCTCCTCTCATCCTCAGAGCTGTTTACACAATCTGATGTGTGTGGTCGGCGCTGTCCAGGTGAGACGTCTTCTTCTTGTTGATGTGTGATGTCATTGCTGAAGGACAGCTGAAACATTTCCAACAACCTAAGAAATGAAATCCTGCCGACTTCAGCTCTGAACTTCCTAACAGCCTTTCAGCGCCAAGCTTCAGTCCTCAAACCTCTGAGGCTCCACTGAGGCTACAAACAGTCCCGAATCTTTCAGCTCCCACAAACTGATCAGTGTGGCTCCTCTACAATAAACATTAATGTCCATGAAGAAGAGGATTTACAAGGTCTCGTTAGAAAACAGCACCAAGCTAAGCTCTGCTATGGCAGAAACTGAACTGTAGTGATGTTTGAAGGGTTGGTGAAGACGGCCAAGCTTCAGGGCTGTGGTACACGAACATTGGCGTGTCTTTGATGAACGAAGACAAACACCGTCACATGACAGGAAGAAGATGCCTGAAACGGAGCAAACTTCAGCCCAGAGAGGGTCTGAGATGGTCACCACAGCTGGATGTTAGTCATTAATCTGCTGCTAACCTGGTTTGGACTCCTGATCCTCAGCTTCATGCCTCACTGACAAGGACTCTTCTCTGAAATCTTCATATATTTGGTGTCAGACACATGACAAGCTTTATAAACTGAGTTTAAAGGCCCTCTGGAAAGAGACAACGCCACTGCCATCTTAATAAAACCTCTTCCTCCTCACTGCAGCCCCGCCCCTGAGATGAATAAGGCTTCCTCGCGAGTATACAGGAGCAGAGGCTCCTCCCTCGGCAGTTACAGCTGAGGTAAACAGCAAACAGGCAGCAACACAACTCTGCTATCAGGGTACAGTTTGTAAGGAGACTCTGAGGTAAAAAACAAAAACACCACAAAGATATTTCATTGAAACACTGAAGTGTTTTAGTCCTGATTTATTGCAAATATGTTCAAATATAGTGCGTGCAAACACAAAGAAGCAGCAGAAACACGCCAGCTGGCTGCAGCTGTTACGCAGTATGGTCTGAATTTAGCGTTTTGAGCGACTCAACATGTTTGTCCTACAGCGGCCACCGTAGCTAGGATTGTGCACTAGAACTGAGCGGAACTGTGATCTACTGACATCTAGTGGTGAAAACCTTCCACACTGCACCTTTAAAGGGGATGTGACATGCTGAACAGTCATTAAATCTTATTCAACAATTTCTGTGGTGACCATAAAACTGGAGCCCTGCAGTTCCTGTTCCTGTCCAGCTCGCCACCTGACCAGGCACGCCACAGATGCGTGTCATTATTTTCTCAGTTTGCTCAGTCGTAGCGTGCAGAAGCACGACGACACAGAATGTCTCCATCTTCCTGATGGAACGTTCCACGATCGGGAAGTACAGACAAACATTAAGCCGGAGTGAAACAGAGCTACAGAAGGATAGGAAGCGTGTGTCTCACCTTGCCGCCATATTCCCTGCCATCGCGGTCCAGTCGCAGCTCGGTCGCGTGTGCGTGTGACTGCGTGTTGGGAGTGTGTGCATTGTGAGGAGCGTGTGTGTGTGGCAGGGGCAGCGGCAGGGCAGGATGTGGAGCCAGAGGAGGTTTGGCAGCCAGTGGGTACTTCCTGCGGAGCTCCTCGGGCGCGCTGGGATGGAGCGCGCCGAGTAGTGCCGCGGCTGCTGCTGAGACAGTGATGGGCAGGTGTGAGGCGGGCAGGGGCAGGCGCTGAGGAGGCGGGTCACTCAGGTTGATCGGCTGCTGGTCCTCAGAGGATGAGGAAGAGGAAGTGGGCCTGCTAAAGTCGAGAGGGGCGGGGCCACCATTTCCATTCACAACCTCAGTTTCCCTGACTACGGCGCCATCTGTCACAGCAGAGGAGGGAGGGGTCAGGGCGGGCAGCCCGTTTCCACTGCCGCTCTCTGAGGACGAATCATCTGAAAGAAGAGAAACGGAAGGTTAAAGGTCAGACTGACAGCGTTCACTGATGACTTTCACGAGTTTCGTTCACAAGGTGACGTCACACCTCACAGGAAGAGTGACGTTCCCATAAAAACTGCAGTTCCTCTAACGTCCACCAGAGGCTCCGAACCCAATCCCACGCACAGTAGCAAACACGCATGTGTCATGTGACCTGCTTGTTTGTGGAGACCTGCTGCATCGTTTCATTAAACTCAATGTGAGTATGGGGGCGGGTCTAACTGTGACACTGATCACTCATTGGCTAACCAAATGTCAATGAATCAATCACAGGCCTGTGCAGCATCACAATGCAGTGTTTGACTCACACACACACACACACACACACACACACACGCGCACGCACGCACACACACACACACACACACACACACACACACACACACAGCTACTGCTATAAATCAGTCACTGATATAACAGATCTGACATTAAGACACTTTCCAGAGCAGAAACTCATCTCTTGTCCAGCAGGTGGCATCCTTGCTTCATGAAGAAAACCACCTCAGCCTTTGAGATTCCTTCAGACGTCTTAGTCTGCGGTCTTGAAGGTTTCAGTGCTCCATCGATAACACGATAGACTGCAGTGATGAAACCTCTCTGCCTCCATCAGCTTTACACAGGTGTGGTTAGGTGCAGCAGCTTCTCCCTGCTATTCGAGACGTAACTACGAGCTGGAATCAACTCAGAGCAGTCATCCGACTCTTCACACTCCTGTGTCATCATCATCATCATATGAGACCATATACGCTCCTTCTTTTTGTTCTTGGACTCTTAGACTCACAGCTCAAAATAATCCTTCTTTATCTGATCCTGGAGCCTCTGTCTGAAACAAGCTGCCTGAGCTCCTCTCTTTTTAACATAACGTTTACACATGCTCAAAGAGCAGGTGGGTGGGGCTTTATGACATCACAAAGATCCCAGAGGAGAAGAAAGTGTCACAAACAGTGTTTTGATCAGTCCGCAGCCTGAGCTCACAGACATCTCACAGGCTGGAGTTTCTGCCAACATGTAGATTGAAAAACTTAATAATCCATTAATCTCAACAAGAGTACAGTTAACAATGTTGCCATTTATTAATTTATTTATAAAGTCAGAGATAAACTGATATGTTTCATGTTGTTTATATTTATTTTTTAATTAATTCCCCATTACTTTTCTTTTTTTCACCTGCATTACATCAGCTGTTCTGACTTAAATCAATAAATCAACAGCCAGTCTCACACTGCCTCGAACGACGCAGGAATACATGCGATAAAATATAAAAGGCAAATACAGAAATGATTCATTCTGAGGAAAATAAAAAGAATAAAATGCAAAGAGATGATAAACAACAATGTGTCACAAACACCTGCACCTAGTGTCAGTTTGGTGCATTTAAGGACATGTTTAATGTCATTTTTGCTGTTTTAGGCCTCCATACAACAACAGCCACAACATGTCCATGTTTGCTGGGTCAAAGATGAAGACGAGCAGAAATGTGAAAACACAGATGTGACCGAAGCAGGCCGCCTACATTCCTGCCTTTGACTGTGAGCTGTGGCTGATAATCATGACAGGCTGCGGTCTGCAGGATGGAGTGCAGCTCTGCATCTGGCTCACGGAAATGAATCTGTGCCCCGCTGCTGCTAAACCGTCCGCTTGTCTTTCCCCGCTCAGGCCGACGGGCTCCTAAATAAGTGATCGTGGAATAAATGGTTTGTGCCGAGCGGGCGGGATGGATGCACCGCCGGCCTTTCATAGCTCAGCGCACTCACAGACACACAAAGGAGCCACATTTGAAACATTAGCCTACATTTTCCTCCAATTTGGGATTTAATTAGAGACGACAGGACGGCGGAGTAGAAAGAGCCGGAGCGTCTGAACCAGCTGAAAAAGATGCAAAGTGAGGAAAATTACAGATAATTGAAGGATGGAGAGAAGCAGGAGTGGAGGAGGAGAGGAGGCGGCGGCTGGACTGTGAGGCAGAGAGAGTGGAGACGGCGGAGGTGGTGTCAGTCGGTCAGGGTGGGGGCTGGGGGTGACAGAGGGGTGGAGCCCAAACTGCTGCATGGAGAGGGAGGAGGAGAGGGGGGTGGGGAGTGAAGGAGGAAGGTGCAGCAGCAAAGAGGTCAGGAGGGGGAGGGGGAGGAGGGAGAGTCCTTTAAACTGTTTCTCACTTCGTTTCTTATCCAGGCGGAGCTGAAAGGAGCAAAGTTGGAGTTTACTAACCAATCAGCTCGCAGCATTTAGATTCACATCCAGCACCACTCTAGCAGGGAGGGAGGGAGGGAGGGAGGGGAGGGAGCTGTTTGTTTGTTTATGTGTGTGAGGAGTATTCATGTGTGGAAACGAAGGACAACCTAATTCTGATGCTGCCTCACAAATCCCCCTCAGCTGCCGGACCACCATCCCCGCCTGTGCCCCATCCCTCCATCTCTGCTCCATCTCTGCTCCATCCCTCCATCTCTGCTCCATCTCTGCTCCATCCCTCCATCTCTGCTCCATCGCTGCTCCATCTCTGCTCCATCCCTGCCCCATCTCCACCTCTGCTCCATCCCCCCATCCCTCCATCTCTGCTCCAGCCCTCCATCCACACACTGAGGGGATTTCTTCTCCGCTCTGTTTTGTCTCTTCTCTGTCCACACTGGCTGAACAGGGAGTGGTCCTCCCTCTCTCTATCTTCCCTTCCTTCATCCGTCTGTTGTGCCAATCCTGAGCACTGATGCGTGTACACTGAAACTCCTCCCCCTCTCTGGATCCTTGTAAACACTGAGACTGTCGCTGTCTGTGGAGATGTTTGCGTGGAAAGACCCAAAGATTTAACGGCTGAGACTCGTGCACGTGTACGGCAACAGTCCAGTGTTCCTGATGGAGTGTTCAGTTTCAGATACATCAGTATTTGCTCCTTACAGCCAACAGCAGGAGGAGGAGGAGGAGGAGGAGGAGTCCAACCCGCAGCTACAGACATATTCCCAGAACTCCTAGAAGCGTTTTCCTCGCTTAACACTTAAACTCACATTTCCAAAGACTCACACTGACGACAGGAAGCTGGAATCCCCACAGGACACCAGGACAGGTTTCGAACCAGCAACCTTCCTATCGTTCTCGTCTCGGTCTCAAACACTCTAACATGCTTTTATTGTGACACTTAAAGCTCCTTCTTTTTGAATCTTCAGAGAAGCTTTGCAAGACTCACAGCTCAAAATAATCCTTCTTTCCCTGATCCTGCAGCAGTCTGAAACAAGCTGCCTGTGCTCCTCCAGCTTAAACACAACTTTGTCATAACGAGCTTAACGAGCAGCTACGCAGAGAACAGCCATGTTTCCGAGCTGCGCCGTTCTTTATGCGGACAAATAAAGTGTCTCTTATCTTATTTTGAAGGATGTAAAAGAGCCTATTTGACTCTACATTCTGAGAATAAGGCAGCTGTGACTGGACTTTGAGCTGGCAGCAGTACACCTGCGCCCTCTGCGGAGGAAACAGGTTAGGCGCCCCTGCCGAAGGTCAGACAGGCCGGGAGGAAGATGAGGAAGACGAAGGTCGAGCTATAGTCACTAAACATTGCTGTGAAACCTGCACCTTCTGGCTCAGCGGGGTTTGTTCCTCAAGGACAAACTCAAGTGCAGCAAAGGTCACCTTCCACCTCCCGTTCATGCTTCTCCTCCATCTCCCCGCCCCCCCGGGCAGCGGTGCAGCCGCTGCGATGCATATCAGCGTTCAGCGTTAGGCCGAGGCCTGAGGGACAAAGGTCTCCTCGCATCATTAGCACACAGCCCTGAGAGGAGCGCACAGGTGAACCACGACATTGACAGTCTGTCACTGTTTGAGTCTGAATGCACGGGGGTGCATGGAGGAGAAGGAGGAGCAGGAGGAGGACGACGCTGCATCAGCTGACCAGGAAATGCACGCCTCAGTCAGCGTGCGCTTTTGTGCGTTTATGGCGTGCAAAACATCCCGTTTTCCATCACAGGACACGGAGCAGTGACAAAGGCAGGGCTCGTAAATCCCACGCAGGTTTTACTGTGTTGCTCATACCGAGGCTCAAAAACGCAGACCGAGACCACGCTCGCTTAGACCGAGGAGGACGATGCTGTCCGGCCTGTCAGATCTGGAATATCGGCAGATTCATTCCGCCTGCAGCTGAAAGCTTCCAGGATGAAGCAAAGCAGAATGTGAAGAAACAGCCGCCGACTGAGGCGAAGTCACGGCGGGTAAAGCAGAAACGTCTCTGTGCGTCTGTGTGTGAAACATTTCAGCACTCGACGTGAATCGTCTCGTTATCCGCCACACACACACAGAAGCTCTCTCTGCATGTCCGTCCACCCGGAGCTCAGTGAGCGTGAACGCCCATCACGTTTCGTAAAGGATGACATGAGGTTGCATTTAAACGCACCAGGTCGGCGTCATTTTAGCACCACGGCGCCACTGACACTAGTGACGAGATCAAACTGAGCCCCACCGTTGCAGAGCTCAGACCTGACCGAGGAGCTTCCACCAACACCGCTCCACGGCCGGCACTCAGACGTGAGTTTGTAGATTTCGGGTTAGCTCCCATCTTCCAGTTTTCACAGTTTTCTGGGATCGCGCACTGATACGGGCTTTACCTCACACTGGAAACGTGCTCTTCATCCTGGGAGATGCTCACATTCACCGGGAGAGCCTCAGAGCAACAGACTGACACATAAATCAGCTGAGGCAGTCCCATCTCAGAATCATGGCGAGATATCTCACAGCGGCGCCGAACAGTAAACCATCTGCTGCAGTGACGCGGGTCTTTGATTTAAACTGGGCGTTAATTAGGATGATTGTTTCTATGCTGCAGTGGAAATAAGCTCCTCCTCCTCTCAGCCCGACACTCACACACTCTGACATGACGACACGAGAGTCGTCCTCAGCAGCTGTGGATAAAACACATCCGTGGCTGCACACTCACACACACTCCACCTCATGTGCATTTCACAGTGTGTGAATCACTCACTCCTGTTTACTTCCTTTAAATACAAACATATTCAGCACCACGGCGTCACTAGCTCGCCGTCGTCCTTTTAAACACGTACGTGTGCGACTTATATCTAATTAAAATGTTACGCACCAGGTGAGGTCGGTCTGGCTGTGACAACAACAAAGACCTGGACTCGTGAAACCTGACGTGTTTGCACTTCCTGTTTGCCCCTAACACCCCGCCCCCTGTTCTCTAAACGCTTCTCTCATCTTTGGTCATGTGATCTCTGGAGTTTAGCAGCAAGCTGCAGTGAGTCCGGCATCATCTGTGACAGCAGTGCGAAGACGTTCCAGAGGGAAACCTGTACATCCACACCTGTCACACACAGACCCTCCCACAGCCCATGTTTATGCTCCACCCTGACGACGAGCTGGATGGAGACGCGCACGCTCACACAAACACTGCGAGTGTGTTGTCCTTTCTACATTTACACAATTATCTGTCAGCTGTTAGCAGCACCGCATTGATTTTGGTGTCATTAGCAGGCTCCACACCGAGGAGAGGACGAGGAGGACGAGCGGGGGAGGAGGAGGAGAACCAGAGAGACGCCAGGAAAGGGGAGGAAAAGGGAGACCGGTTCAGGGAGGTAGATGATGGAGGGAGAGGCAGCGGTGGAGGGGGGTGGGGGGCTCCAGTGGGTCATTTCCTGTCGTTTTTCATTTGAGGCTTTGCTTCGCAGCAACAGCGAGAGGCTGTCCTCCCCCCCAAGGAGCAGACCTGAGCGAGAGTGGTAACAGATGCTAATTCCTTCACTCCTCCTCAGCCACCTGTCCCAGGGGAGGAGGAGGGAGACAGAAGGAAAAGAGGAAGAGGAGGAGGAGGTGTTGGTGGGCTGTGACTCCCCTGCGTGGGATTACACTGGATTATCCCGCTAAGACGCAGCATGAGCTGCACACTAGTTCGCAGAGCCTGACGCCCGGCGACGCCCTGCCCCGCCTGGCATCGTCATAGCAACCCCCCCCCACACACACACACACACACACACGCACCATCCGCTGCAATGTTGGTGGTGACAGCAACACTCTCACTGACAGGACCAGCTGACACACACACACACACACACACACACACACACACACACACAGATCTATGGAAGGCCAAACATGAGAAATTAACAGATTCATCCCTCCTGTTATCACGTTACTGCTCGGTGTTTTATTCATGGTAAATAAACATATTACTCAATCAACACATCAGTAATAAGTTACTTCTGTGTTTCTGTAATTCCTTCATTTCATTCACGCCTTTCTCGTTTTGGTTGTGTAACTCAGATGAATGATTTATTCAGTCATCCAGCTGTTTTGTTTTGGTGGTGGGAGGAGCCACCTGCAGAGTGACGCTGCTTTCAGCTCCTCTGGCTGCAGAGCCACTAATGAACCTTCACATGGACCAGTTTGTCCAGCAGGGTCAAACTGACAAAACCTAAAAGCAGCCTCCACATGACCAGGCCCTCTGGCTCCTCCCCTTTTCTTCTGATTGCCTGCCCCTCAGTATGAGCAGCAGGTGGGCGAGGCTTTCCCATCTCACAGGGATTACAGCACATACACTGAGCTTATTATAAAGAACTTTATCATGTCTAATATATATAGGAACAAAATGAACTTTCCTGGAAATCAGGTTGTTGTTTCCAGACTGATTTCCAGGAAAGTCGTTTTAAACTCCGTAAAAGATCCACACTGTCAGGCACACGCATGACGAGCATCTTTACTGAGACATCAATCGACTGAAGCAGCCACACTGTGTCTGTGGAAATGCAGACAAAGACGAGGAGAGCCAGCCTGCAGGAACCTGTGCACACCACAACTTCAGGACGCTCTCTGTCCTGAAGCTTGGGGTCAGGAAGGGTCGGCGTCCCGATAACGCCACCCCACAGGGGGAGGCACCTTTTATAAAACAGAATTATTATTTGACGGGCTGTCAGAAGCACATGCTGTCGTGCAATGACGCACCGAAGCGGTCGTCATCATTCACCGGAGCCACATCTCGGGCATCGGCGCGTCTGACAGACCGTCGCTTCCTCCCTGACCTATAAAATCAGAGCAAATGGAAAACAGCATGAAGACATTAAACTGCTCTTTAGGGCGGCGGCACTGGAAACAGGAAGGCGGCTGGAGATGGATGATGTGTTTTAAAAGACGAGCAGGGAGAGGAGCAACAGCTAAAAGCCCGATCAGTGAGATGGATGGTGATGGAGGGACGCAACTCCAACCTACAGCGAAGGGGAACCGCATCACTTTCTGCCGCTCGTCGCTCAGATTTGTTTGAGCCTTGGTTTCATCTCTCGGCTGTTTGTCCTCCTCTCGCCTTCCTGCTGAAGCTCCGTCACTGACACCTCAGCCCTAATGAGGCGGAGGAGGAGAAGTGATGGAGATTCTGTCCTGCAGGGCTCGGTTCTGTCACGGATGTGGACATCAGGAGGAGCTGGGTGGGGTTCCCACCTGTCAGTCATAAGAGCATGGCTGCTGAGACGTGATGGGTGGACCCTTAAAGAGGAATTCATGGCCTCCATGAACAGCATGGACCTGCGTGTCTTACAGATGCTCTGCCGAGTCACAGCAGCGAACTTGCATCCACCCATGCCTGGTCTCAGGACAGCCTCGCATCCCCCTCCAGCTCCTTTGTGGGGACACTGAGGCGTCTCCCCGAGTCTGCTCCGGGTCTTTATCCCGGTAGGACATGCCTGAAGTGCTTCACCTGGGTGGCATCTAGCATTTGTTCCCGTCAGTGTGAAGGAGCAGCAGCTCTCCTCTGAGGACGCTCTCAGACCCACAGCTGAGGGGAAGATCGAGCAGTAAACCAGCAGCTTCACCTCCACCTTCAACAGGTGGACGTGACCTTCAGGACCTTCTGACCTCCTCACACATGTAGGAGAAACATGAAAGGTCCTAGAAGCTGAGAGGCATGAGGACGGGTGCACAGAGCCTCACACGTTTAGTCAGACGCACAAACTACAACACCAAAAACCATAACATGCACGTCGCAGAGGTCATGAAGTCATGGTTAGCTACCTGCAACCCTTCAGACTGGAAACCAGTGATGCTCTTTCTCTTTCTCCAGTTTCTGCCTCCACCGGCTCCACAGCATGACATCACAGTCACAGCGTGACATCACAAACAGAAAACCTGCAAACATCTCATCAGAGAAGATTCCCACACCTGAGCCAGGACGAGAACCAACGGCAGCGTGTGTGTGTGTGTGTGTGTGTCTGTGTCTGTGCGTGTGTGTAGAGGGGGTGTAGGTCAGCAGAGCAGAATAGGAGGATGGTACAATCAGCAGAGGAGTAACAAAGACACGGCTGTCACAGCCTGCCACTGCTGCTGACACACACACACACACACACACACACACACACACACACACATCCTTTGTTAGCCAACACTGTAGCGTGTGTGCTCTCTGTGCTCTGCAGAGGCTCGCACATGCACACTGGCTCATTGTGCCGCTCAGACACACCCAAACGGTCACGAGGGTCGGACACTGGATACCCAAACCTGTGTGTGTGCGTGTTTGGGGGGCTGCATCACATGCAGCATCATGCTACACAATACAGCACCCAGATGAGGCGCGTCAGCCGGACTCGGTGCTGCAGCCTCATGGATCCTCCCTGTTTCAGCACAGACTTATGAAGGAAGATGACTCAGTAGGTTAAAGTGAGGAGAACTCCATGATTATGTTTACATTATGAACTAGATCAATGAGCAGACACCAGGACCATCACTGCTGTTTATGATGAGTCTCACAGTAGCTCAGGATACTGTATATTAAAGATGGTTGTTACACCATCTACTCGAGTGTTTTTATCGAGTGACTTTATTTGGATGACAGGGTGGAGTGCTATGTTATCAGCTAATGCTAGCTAGCTTGGTTAGCATAGACTATACAGGAGCATACCTGCTAATCAGTAACATCCAATGAAAACCCCCAAATATCACTCACAAACCTGAAGCTCCGCCTTCTTGGATGCTCTGTTAGTACAGTGACCTCACAGCAGCCATGTTATTGGTCACATGATGTCATTAAAAATGCTCCAAAAGGCTCCAACAGCACAAACACGGTCCAAGGGTCCAGCTTAGCCTAGCACACCGCTAGCAGCTACAGCTGCACGCATCACCACCCACCTGTCAGTCAGAGACCACGCCCCAAATCACCTCCGTACAGGTGTCATGAAGGACGACGTTATCTACAGAGACCAAACAGTTTGCGTGTCAGGCTGTAAACATGTTTAACATGGGCGTCTATGGGGTCTGACTCTCTGCTGCCTCTGCTGGATGTCAGTGAAAGTGCAGGTTTGGGTGCTTCGACCATCTCTGCAGGTCGACGTGTGTTCACAGATTTAATCAGTGTTGGGTAAGTTACTTTAAATTAGTAACTTAGTTACATTACTAGTTACTTCTATCAAAAGTAACTCAGTTACTTCAAGTTACTCGTTACTTTCAGGTAACTAGTTACTAGGAAAGTAACTTTGGTTTTACTCAGAATTCTCTTGTTAATGTGTTGCTTCCGTAACGATACCCAGCCAGACTGCCAGTCTTCTAGCTTGCTTACTTGCCACAAGTGCACTGTGCCACCTACCAATAGAAAGGAAAAAATAATGTGCACATTTCACGAGAGAAATCACGCCTGGACCGTCGTTGACCGCCGCCATGATTCTAGCCTGCTTTTACATCCAACACAAAAACTGCAGTCGTGGTGCTTTTGATTGTACTCAGAACTTGGAAATTCTGCCTTCTGAATAGGAAGATGTAGGTAACACCAGACTGCAGATGAGCTGCATACAGAGCTGGACTGGGACAAAACAATCGTCCGGGCATTTTGACTAGAGACCGCCCACCATTATAGGAAAAATCATAAAGCCTTTGAATGAAAATAAACACTGTTGTGACAGTGATGTACACTGTTCTGATGGTATATATGTATCAGTCTATCAATCGTTTGTTGTAAGACTCAGATAATTATTTTTTTAAAAGCGAGACATTTTAAATGAGAATAATAAAGAAAAGTATTTCCTTGTGCCCCCTTTTCCTGTTAATGCCCTACCTGCCCCCTGGCATCACTTTGCTAGACCCGCCCCTGCACAGTTACCAGCTGTCAGCTACTTAGAAAAGGATCCTGGTGTTATTTGTCTCTCAGAAACAGTTCATAACTTCCCTTCAACTCATCCATGTCACCTAAAAGGTAAACCTGTTTCTCCATCACCTGTTCAGCTCTGATGATTCAGTAAGGACATCTCCTGGTTTCATCTGCATGTTTCCCTCTCACCAGATAACCAAACCGATATCATGACCAGCAGCTTTACAGCTGTGGCTCCAGCAAACATCAGCTGATACTAGAAATTAATATTAAATAAATTCTAACAACAGCTGATCAAGCTTAAACGTGCTGCTGTTGTTTAACGCGACATCCGCTGGTTTCCTCTTTCTGGCGCAAAGTGGGCGATAAATAAACAAGAGAGAAAAGCCGATCAGCTGATCATTGATCAGTTTCGTGATTGAAGTAGAAACAGGAGAGGAGAGAATGAGAGAAGAAGAGGCAGCTGTGCAGCTTCAGCTTTGTGTCTTTTTCATTGTAGCTGAAGTCCGGGACAAACTGTGTTCCTTTTCACCTCAGTACGAAACAGCGTAATATTTTCTCTGAATACCAGACGATTCTGTTTTTTAGGGGACGGTTGGCAACTCTAATAATTAACCGTATGAACAAAATAAAGTTCAACATCAGTAACATAGCACCCACCCAGCTGTATAGAAACTCCGTCATGCTAGCTAGCACGCATACGAAAATGTCAGCATACCGAAAATAAACTCCACCTAAACTTGGTTTATATCTGACCCAGATAGACTGCAGGTCATAACTTCTTACCTGAAGTTCAGTTCACCTGACACGCGGACCGGCGGCCGCTTCGGGTCTCTCCTCTTGCCTCCCTTTTCCTTCATCCACCTGCTGGCCTCCACCACTTGCTAATGTTATTGAATCTGTGGAAGCTCCGATAGCCACCACACTAAGTAATCAGTAACTAGAGCCTATCTAAATCCCAGTAACGAGTAACGCGTTCCTGGTTTTGGCATAATAACTAGTTACCGTGCTCGTTACCACAATAATAACGTAGTTACTGTAACGCGTTACTTAATAACGCGTTAGTCCCAACACTGGATTTAATTATCTTAAATGAAAAACATGAAACTTTCTGAGCTTAAAATAATCCACAGTAGCAGCGGTGTGTGTGTGTGTGTGTGTGTGTGTGTGTGTGCGCATGTGTGTGTGTGCGGGGAACTGTCATTAAGAATTAATGGATGATGGTGTCTTCTGCCTTTAATGGTGGCAGCGATCCAAACGTGTGGATGAAATATTTAGCATCGCTGCTCCAGTTTTCCACTGAGTGAATTACACAAACCCGCTGAGCCAAACCGGCGGGGAAAGCCCGGGTCACTTTTTTATGCCATGATGAAATTCATCATCTCAGGCGTGGAGGATAATGAGGTGAGATAATAGCTGTCACGCCGTAATCCACAGTCAGCGCAGTAATGCAGGATCCGGGCACTCAGTCAACCAGCTAATAGGATGGGACGAGCACAACGGCAGCGAGCGAGCCACCATGCCAGCACGACACACACACTCTGTCCTCTGGTGTGTGTTCCTCTTCCTATGCCCTCTCACCCACTTCCCTCTGTGGGCGGGGCAGGTGATGAAGGCTGCAGAGGTTCGTGGGTGAGATGGCGAGCAGGCCTGGAGTGAAGGCGGCCTCGCTGCCAGTACAGAGGGACCAGTGTTCACCTAAAATAACTCCCCGCTCTGTAATGGTCTGCAATAACTCTGACAGACCGCAGACTTCGCTACACCACGCTGCATGCCCTCGAGGCGCAGTCACAAACGTGTGACTCCACCCAGAAAATAGCAACTCCAAAGAGTAAAATATCGACCCTGCAGGGCTCCTGGGCCGTGTGTGTCTTTTATATACAGTCTGTGGTGTTTCTAAGCTGATATGTGCACGGCTCATACGCAGCACCTGAGCTGCTCCGATGCCTCGCAGTATTTCCCCCGTCTGTCCTCGTCATGCAATATTAATCGAGTCCAATCAGCAAAGGGAAGGTGGCAGACCGTGTGAGCGATCCAGTCCATCCATCACATCCCTGCACTCGCTTCCTGTTACGAGCGGCAGGAGGCGTGGCTGCGTGCACACGCTCGACATGTTTGACGAGCCTCAGCTCCTCCCCTTTAAACGTGTAATAATCACACAAACAGTTTCATCAGAGTCTGTGTGTGAGAACCAGAACACTTTCACAGGAAGTGACGAACACAACCACAAAGTCTTAATGTGTTTCAGTGTGTGTGTGTGTGTGTGTGTGTGTGATGGGGGATCAGCAGAGAGGATTACATGTCTTTAAACAGAGACTGATCTGTTCTGGGATCAGCAGGATTAACTCTGCTGCTGCTGCTGCTGCTGATGAGCCCGTCGCCGCGGCGTTCATAGAGAAGCAGGCGTGTTCTTATTTCCTGACGAGGCGTGAAAGAGTGAGACGCAGCCAGCGTGCTGTCAAGTTTAAACATGGGGCCTGACTCACTGCTGCCTCTGCTGGACATCAGAGGCCCTGCAGTTTGGCGCCTCGTTAGAAGGCGGTTCTTCGCAGGGCTGTGCGATAAAACGATACATATCAGATGACGATATGAAAACGTCTATCGTTTCATATTACGCTATCATTTGTTTTGTGTTGCAAAATAAACTGTTTACGCTTTATTTTTCATGGTTCTGACGGTCGCTGTAGCGGCTGTATCCATTTCTTAAAGTTCGCTCTTCCTCTTATATTTAAAATAACCACCCTACAGACGGACAAGTGGCTGTTTTTAAGCGTTGTCGTTAGCAACGACGACGGTAAACCCAGCGTGTGGCTCCGCCGTCCGCTTGTTTATTTTCCACATAAAACTTTCACAATAAAGCTGAAGATCCTATTGAGATTTTTCAAAATAAACTGAAAAGATGACAAACAGAAGGAGCAGTCCAAACAAATGGAGGAGGGGCTCCATCTGCAGCATGGACACGGGTTGGTTATGAAAAGTCTGACACGGACCAGAAAACTCTACTCAGGAAATGATGCAGGAAACCGCTCCCCACCTCAGACTCGAACACGACAAACCTCTGTACCACTTACACAAGAGTTTACGGATGAGAAGCAAAAAAGAGCCGACAGGTGCTCCAAATACACCTCAGACTCCAACGTCAGAACAGGCTTTTCCCCGCAGCACGCCGTGGAACAAATACTGGGCGGCTAAAGTCTAAAAATGTATCGTTTCATGCATCGGTCAAAACACTCCAGGCACACGACGCCCAGCAGAAACTCTTCACACAGGTCGAGCTGCCCGAGATTCACAGAAGTTACAGAAAATGTAGCATTTCTGTGATAAATATCGTTGTCGGGACAATAAATGTTTATATCGGGATATGAGAGTTTGGTCATATCGCACAGCCCTAGCTCTTAGGACAACAGACTTCCTCCTGTGCAGACCGACACTAATACATCAGAGTTTCTGACATTAATGGGATTTTTAACCACATGATGTAATCTCCATGCTGCTCTGACACGCCAACAGGAAATCAGTTCCATACACGTACAGCAGACCCTGAACGCAGCACGGCCTGGGTTCCCCTTCATCTTCTTCACTGACCTGATGGTTTCTGATGGTTTGTGTTCAAGTAAAAAGAGACAAAAACAATAAAATCTGCAGTTTAATTAAAAAACAGATGGTTTGATTCAGATGGGACACAGAGGCCGGATACTGGAGGCTATTTTTAATTAGTGTGTGTGTGTGTGTGTGTGTGTGTGTGTGTGTGTGTGTGCTGCTGTGATGGGGGTTGTTGCACAAAGGGCTGAGATCAAGCACACGAGGCATTAAAAACACGCGTGAGCGCCACATTTATCTCTCGCCTGTGTATAATTCATCACACGTTTCACATCATGGAAACATCTCCACAGCTCCACCTGCACCTCCGGAGGCTGCACCTCCTCTGTGAGAGGAGGAACCCCCCACAGGGAGCAGGAGAGGAGGCGACTGCCTGCAGCGAGGAGGCAAAGAGCCGTCGATGTTCCTGAGTGGGTGAGGGGAGGGAGGCGCCGGACAAAGGAGGAGGATGGAGGAAGAGATGCAGAGGGGGCGGGGCTCAGGCGGGCGCTTTGACTTGATGTCACACACGCGGAGAGCAGAGCTTACAGCGCCTCGACAACGTTACCGTGGACAGGAAGTCGTCGTTTGGGCAGACGTCACTCCAACCCTAACCTGTCTTACCCTGCATTTTACTTTGAAAGTATCATCAGGAAAATATGAATCTGAAGTCACGTTTGAGGAAAGACATCTGAATATTAATCACTGATGGATTATTCTCTGTTTTTAATCATGCTCGTTACTGAAATATGGCCGAACCCTAACATTAACACTGACTTATTAATAACAAATCATCAATCATTAATAAATGTATTAATCATTTATTAATAATAAAACAGAGGAAAGAAGAAACGAGTATGAAAACTGAAAGTGAAACACCAGAAACAAACATCTCTTTGTGGACATGAGGAAACCCGTGTATCCAGAATTCCTGCAGGCCTCGAATGCGGCGATCCTGGCAGAACACATCCCTCCTCTTCGCTCGCACTGATCACACTGATCCTCACCCTCCTCTCCCTCTGCCTCGCCTTCATCCTCTCCCCTCGCTCTGCCCCTCATCCTCTTCCTCACCAGCCTGATTTCTATATTTGGGTGGGAGGGGTTCTTTGTTTATTCTTCATCCTCTCTCCTCCTTCCTGAGGCGTCCACAGTCAGCCTGTTCATTGCTGAGCGAAGCAGCTTTGATAGAAAGTCATGTGACCCACCTCTGTTTGTGTTCATTAATAGCGAGCGTTGTCAACGCTGCCCCGATGACCTACTTTCCCAAGCGGCAGCGCCGTCAGCGTTCCTGCGTTTGCCTCGGACGTTCGTCTCACCAGCGGCGAGGAGTGAATGTCTCATTACACACCTGCACGCTTTCATGCATCACCTCTCCAGATGAGAGCTGTGCCGTCATTGGTCAGCTTTAAGTCACCGCTGGGTGTGCGTGCGTGCGTGTGTGTCTCAGGCTGTGACGAGGCTGCACACGCAGTGACGGGTGCAGGTTTGACCTTTCCCAGCTGATCCTAAATGAAACCTGACGCAGACAAACGTGTCTTCATGTTGCCGGGTGTGAGGATGGCGTTATGAACAGGTGGAGCAGGTGGGCTCTCCTCCTGAGCGCTGCTGTGTCCGTGTTCTACAGAAACACGTAAATGCACCACCTGCAGCCGGGGGCTGGTGGTGTACTGACTTACGGTGAATTAGGTTTGCTTTATGATTTTGGGGTTAGACATGAAAGACTGATGTGGAGCTGATGTGGGCCGGGGAGCGCGAGCAGCCGCTGCTGAGGATCCGGCCGGGACGTCTCTTGTTTCCGGCTCGTTCTCTTCTTCCTCGTCTGCTGGAGATGGCGAGCGGATCGACTCCGTCGCAGTTAAACTCTGTTTCTCCCTCAGGTTTCATGTCTGCCCCGCCCAGCCGTGGTCTGCTCTCGCCCTACGTATTCTCCCATCAGGCGGGACAAAGTGACTTTCTATCAATGAAACTTGTCTAATGTAAGATAATGACTTCCTTGCTGAGCAGATATGGGTCTGACTCCATCATTAGGCTTTTTCAGTGCTGCTGCCTTTTCACTGATCTGATTTGTCTCAGTTTTGTTTCTGAGCTTAAAATTGATTTTTTTCTTTATAAATGGAAGGAAACGCAGCAGCCTGTGTGAGACCGACGCTCTGCACCTAGGTCGGAGACGATTCCAGACACGGAGACTAAAGACGAGATTTCAGCTGCAGACTTGTTGAGAAACATGTCCTCCAAATGTTTTTGGGTCTTTCTGAAAAATGTCTTCTTCTTCCTGTGTGACATTATTGAAATCATCAAGGTTACAATTCACAACGTCGGCATTTTGTGGAATTCTCAGCATGTTTGTGTTAAACACTTTATTTCTGATGTGTGAACAGATTCTGAAGCCAGTAAACAAATGAGCCTGCCTCAGCAGCCAGCAGGCGGGTCTGTCAGCACCAAACAGCATCACCGGGCCTCAGATCAGTCCATTAATCACTACAGCAAACCAGGGTCAGAATCAGGGTCAGGACCAGGGCCAACATTAGAGGAAGCTGAGGCGCTCTTCGTCTCGTGTAAATTAGAGCTAGTTTGCTTAACGTGATGTCTGCGCTGAGGCAGCAGTGACTTCAGCCAACGGTAAACGATGCAGTGACACAAAGCAAAGCTCTGACATGTTCCACAGTTCAAACTACAACCAGTAAGTCGGGCAGCTTTACATTCACAGCATGTTACAGTTATAATGGAACAGGTAATTGTACAGTGATTTTCAACTGTGAGCTGTGGTAGAGAAGAAAGTACAAGAACTTCCCCAAAGATCCACCCAAGGTGGTCCAAACACGAGCTGTGGGTGCACTAACAGGGTTTTTAACAGCAACAGTATTCTGGGTAATATTATACAGAAAACCAGAGCTACACCAGAGCTACACCAGACCTAAACCAGAGCTAAACCAGAGCTAAACCAGAGCTACACCAGAGCTAAACCTGAGCTAAACCAGAGCTAAACCAAAGCTAAACCTGAGCTAAACCTGAGCTAAACCAGAGCTAAACCTGAGCTAAACCAGAGCTAAACCAGAGCTAAACCAGAATTAAACCAGAGCTAAACCTGAGCTAAACCAGAGCTAAACCTGAGCTAAACCTGAGCTAAACCAGAGCTAAACCAGAGCTAAACCTGAGCTAAACCAGAGCTAAACCAGAGCTAAACCAGAGCTAAACCAGAATTAAACCAGAGCTAAACCTGAGCTAAACCAGAGCTAAACCTGAGCTAAACCTGAGCTAAACCAGAGCTAAACCAGAGCTAAACCTGAGCTAAACCTGAGCTAAACCTGAGCTAAACCAGAGCTAAACCAGAGCTAAACCTGAGCTAAACCTGAGCTAAACCAGAGCTAAACCTGAGCTAAACCAGAGCTAAACCAGAATTAAACCAGAGCTAAACCTGAGCTAAACCTGAGCTAAACCTGAGCTAAACCAGAGCTAAACCTGAGCTAAACCAGAGCTAAACCAGAATTAAACCAGAGCTAAACCTGAGCTAAACCAGAGCTAAACCAGAGCTAAACCTGAGCTAAACCAGAGCTAAACCTGAGCTAAACCAGAGCTAAACCAGAGCTAAACCAGAGCTAAACCTGAGCTAAACCAGAGCTAAACCTGAGCTAAACCTGAGCTAAACCAGAGCTAAACCAGAATTAAACCCGAGCTGTGAGCTGAAGATAAAACCAGCGACGGTCCTGTCATCACTTTACTGCTCCTCACATCATCCAATGAAGCCACTGTCAGCATCATCACGCACATGTGAGGACCACAGCGCACAACATGAACACACAAAGTTGACTGTGACTCACACACAGCATGTGTGAGGGGATCACATGGTGTGTGTGATCAGTGTGACTGAATGAGTTAAAACAAAACAAAAGGCCTCTCTGTCGCCCTCAGCAGCCATCACGCCTCCTCTGAGGGGAAACGTCACACTTCCCTGGATGAGTTGGGATTTTTGGGCAGCCGTTGGAGGTCTACAGATGTAAACACTTTTCCGAACTCGCTTGGGTCGGATTTGCAGCTAAACGATGCTCCTATAAGCACCGTGAGCGATAAAAGAGCAGCAGCAGGGTCAGCATGAGCAGGAGCTCTGGTTGGTTTGGGGATCCAACCCGAACAGAGCTGCACTTCTTCTGCCCAGTATCAACAAACGTGAGCATGGACGCCAAACCAAGCTAAAGTTAGCATGCACGCTGAAGTAGACAAGCTAGCGATCGTTGGCTGATTGGCCCAAACTGTCAGCGCCTGTATCCAGGTACTTCATGAACCAAGCTAACGAACTCACCTGTCCAGATTCATCCAGCCTAACAGAGTCATATGCTGAGCTGATCAACCAGCACCAGTGTCACAGGGCAGTGTACCAGTCCACACTGATGTTCATCTTCAGTTCTTCTGCTGGTCTTCATCAGCAGCAACCTTAGAGGCTGATAAATGAACCACAGCTACAGAGGGACCTGGTTGCGCTGGCTCCCTCTGAGCTCTGAGAATTTGCTGCTTTGAGCGCAGAATCATCTATTTTGTGACATCTTACAGAAGAAATTCCTGAGTGAATGGAGGATGTTGCTGTCAGCGTTGTTCGTTGGACAGGAACGTCTGATTCTCAGCTCAGACTAACCTCAGAGTGATTCTCGCTGGTTCCCTTTGGTGCTGAGGCTTCCTCTGCATCGTCTCAAAGAGGATACGTACCCAAGTGCACATCTATCACGGCCACAGTTCAAAGTACTCCTCCTTATTCTGCAGCAGTATGTAAATCAAAGAGGCCTCAGTCAGCGCTCGGTGTATCCCTCTGACATCTCCTGCCTTTATCTCCCCGTTTAAATTCTCTCATCATCATTCTGTTTGTGTTTCTGATCTCCAGCTCTGCTGCTCCCTGCCTCCTACTTTCTTCCTCTCATTATCCAAACTGCAGTTCTTCCCTCCTCTCCTGCCTCCGCCGTGAAGAAGGCGACACGTGTTGAACCCGCAGCTTGACTCACCTGAGACCGAGGCTGGGGTTGATGGCGTAACCTCGCAGTAATACGTGCACATCTTGACTTGCACTTCCTGTTCCCTCTGACGTGCTGTTCTGTTGCACCGACAGCCCTCGTCTTCATCACCAACAATGTGCTGCTCATGTTAGCATGTTTGGCTTTCAGCGTTTTCTAGAACAAAGCGAGCTGAGTGTCCTTTTAGCGAAGCTCAGACGAAATCGACCAATGAAAGAACCCCAGGGGTCGCTGTGAGGTCGACCTCCTAACTGAGCCTCCACAGCCCATGTGACCATTTCAAAGACAAAAGCAGTCAGGTAACGTTTTCATGTCCGAGGAGCACATTTGTCCTCGGCTGTGCCGGATGCTGCGTAGTGTTTCACACGTTTCACAATAAGACACTCTGTAAACGTTTAGTCGACTGAAATAAATCACACTTTGCTGTCACACATAGCGCTGGGAGGGCGGGGCAGGGTGTTTCTACACCTGGATAAAGGTGGAGAACAGCCTGAGGACGAAGCCGTGCTGTGGATCTCGCACACTTCCTCTAACACTCAGCGATCTTTGGAGCAGCAACGAGCGGCAGTGTGGCGTCAGGGTCAGGAAACTTCACACAGTAGCACCAAGGCAGGGGTGGGCAATTCCAGGCCTCGAGGGCCGGTGTCCTGCAGGTTTTAGATCTCACCTTGGGTCAACACACCTGAATCACATGATTAGTTCGTTACCAGGCCTCTGGAGAACATCAGGACATGTTGAGGAGATAATTTAGCCATTTAAATCAGCTGTGTTGACCCAAGGTGAGATCTAAAACCTGCAGGGACACCGGCCCTCGGGGCCTGGAATTGCCCACCCCTGCACCAAGGAGACCACTGACTGAGAAAAGACAGCAGGTAAACATATGAGAGGGTTACCTAGGCAACCGGAGATTGGGATGACGACCAACAGCCAGCCGTCAGTGTGACGTGTGTGAAGGGGCGTGTTTTAACCTCGTCCACAAACCTGACCACACAGCGTTTCAGGTAGCGTCCATCCTCAGCTGACCGCCTCTTACACAAAAGATGGGCGTGGCCTGTGGTTTGAGCACCACTCAGCAGCCGTTAGACACACCCCGACCCTCCGCCATGTTTTTATATGAGCCACGCACTCTTCCTCATCACGTCTCCTTCCTCCACCCCACTCACTGCTTCAGCTCTCTGTCCTCCACACATCTCAGTGTGTGTGTGTGTGTGTGTGTGTGTGCGGCCTTGAGAGGTGAAAGACAATGCTGGGAGCTCCTCCCTGCCTTCCACACCTTCACACACACACACACACACACACACACACACACACACTTGAGGAATACAAAGACCCAGACTATGGAGACTCTCTCCTCCTCGACCTCGCTCTCTGCACCACTCCCACACACACATTCCTGCAGCATCAGCCACACACACACACACACACACACACACACACACACACACACACTGCTAGCTTTGCGGTTGGCTCTGCATCCCTCGCACCTCCCCAGGTTTCTCTCTTCCTAGCAGTCCTGTATCAGCTCCTAACTCGCCCCTCGAGCCTCATTCATCCCGGAGACCTTCACCATCTCTGACTCTGATCTCTGCTGCTCATAAATCTCCTCCTATGTTTCACACATATGGCCAAACCCCCCACAGTCAGCCCCCGTCTCCCCCTCAGAGCTGATGCATATATCCAGTATCTCTCGCTGGCTCGTTCCTTTCTCTCCGCCAGCGCCTCACATCCACTCCAAACTACCCCGAAGGTCTCGCTATCTACCCACACCTCACCCCAGGGTACTATATGTCAACCTGGCACCCCTGACCTCTGCTGTAACCCCGCCCCCTCCACAGTCCCACATCCTCCGTATTTACACAGAATAAATAATGTGCTGTATTTATTCCGCTCCATAAAACTTTGCGTCCATCTTAAATTATGACTTTTAAGGCTGTAACCTAAACAGATCACGTGTGTTACCACGTGACCTTCGACCCCGACACACAGTCATTTTAAATGCACACACACAAACGGAGCGAGAGGCTCAAATTTATCCGTCATGCATCCGAAAACAGCCAGAAGCCATCAGGCGTTTGGGAGGCGGACCTCGCTGCTTTAATCTGACGTCTCGACTTTTATGTGAAAACTTCTGAGAAATGTATCGAGTCAAATACGAGGAACGGAGTTCAGGCTGTTCATAAAGTTTGTCGTAAAGTGTTTGACGGAGGTCAGAGGACATAAAAAAATCAAAGAGACATAAACCGGAGGAGAATAAAGAGCGGCTGCTTCTCTGCGGCAGACGCCGTTGGTTCAATAGTCTGGAGCAGGATTTGGAGACAGCGCTGCATTTACATCCACCCACACACACACAGCCTCCATCTGCTGTCTGCACACACACTTTACCCAACTTTACGACCTCGCTGTAAAACTTGACTGCCTGTCACAGCTCACCTCCGTCTGTAACTACGTACAATCTCCGCACAGCAAACTCATCCTGATGGAGCCACCCAGCCCAGCTCCTCCACCTGATGGAGTTTTATACTGGAGTCACCCTCACAACAGCAGCAACAACAGCAGCAACAACAGCAGCAACAACAGCAGCAACAACAGCAGCAGCAACAGTGCAAAAATCAGAAAAGAATATCACAGTTTTAGTTTTAGTTCAAATTAGGCTTGAATGAGGCGCCTTCAGTCTGCACACACACAGTGTGTGTGTGTGTGTGTGTGTGTGTGTGTGTGTGTGTGTGTGTGTGTGTGTGTGTGTGAGATGAATGAAACCATGAAGTCAGGCTGAGAGATAAAATGTGGTTTGATCCTCGATCAAAGACAGGAAGTGGAGATGAAACTGCAGTTCTGTGTCGGGTGAAGCTCGACGCTCTTCTTCAGATAAAGAATCTGACTGTGAGCTCTCACTTCTCATTGTTCCTGATACAGCACCTCCCATCACCTCCCATCACCCGCTCCTCCGGGGCTCCTTATCGCTTCAGGTAAAGCCAGAAAGCCTCACCTGGCCCTGATGCTCCCACCTGAGGAACAGCGCGGCACTCTAACGACCGGATGCGTCATTGACACATGAAAGCAGAACCAAGCCATTGTATTCAGAACAACGTGGACGAGCAGTCCTGGAACCAA
The DNA here is from genome assembly GCF_013358895.1 of Oreochromis aureus. Classification (NCBI taxonomy): domain Eukaryota; kingdom Metazoa; phylum Chordata; class Actinopteri; order Cichliformes; family Cichlidae; genus Oreochromis; species Oreochromis aureus. The sequence goes on from NC_052961.1 coordinate 1,261,380, forward strand.
TCAGAGCTCAGCCTGAGCCCCTGAGACGGGAAGGACCCTCGACCCTTTGTGTCTGAACTCTTTACAGCAACTTTCACGTCCCTGAAAAAGTTCCTGAGAGCTGCAGAAAGCTTGCGTGGAAGCGGCGCTCGGGGGCGGAGGGAGGACACGAGCGCTGCACTTTGTGTTTGCGTGAATAGATACGACATTGAACAGAGAGAAAAGGAGTGAAGACAACACAACGCCACAAAGCCTGACCCGAGAGTATCATCGCTTCTGTTCACAGAACAATGCCGGAGCGCCGGAGGACGACTGATCGGCCTCGACTCTGCGCGCACGTATTCACGTGTCTTCACACGGCGAGAAGTAAAACATGAACAACGGAGAGAGATGAGGAGGGCGGAGCATTAACAGAGGAACATGACGAGCTGGAGACGAGCGGCTCCGCGGCCTCAAACGACTCATCGGGATAACGACGGAGGAAGAGTGACGGAGCGACGAGCATCAGTGTCCCGCTGACACCAGCATGAGCTCGTCACCAACACGCCATAGCTCAGGAGACACGAGAAACACTGCTGTGACACTGAAGCTGTTTGAACCTCCAACACCTCCACCCTCAAACACCACCCACCATTTCTGCTGCAGCCGAGGAGCGGAGGTCACGTTCAGCGCTCCTACAATCTCATCAGGACGCCACGCTCCACCCAGAGTCCCACAGCAGCGAGCGGACCAGCACCTGAATGATGGTGGAGCTCGCCATGTCACAATTATTGGTTGGACTCCGTCAGGGCTGCCCGTTCAATTCAACGGTGTCAGGGTCGGCGAGCTGAGGGTCGGCGAGCTGAGGGTCGGCGAGCTGAGGGTCGGCTGGGGTGTAAACTTCAAAACTCTGCTTGACGTTTTTCTGCTCGTCAACACTGAACTGAGCCTTTAATGAAATCAGCAGCAGAACAAAAGCATCACAGGCCTTGATGCTCGGACACGCCGCCACACGCTCGCTACACGTGTGTGGATTAGAGCGGCGTGACCTTGTCCTTCAGCTCGTCACACACACTCCACCCTCTTCCTGTCAACCTCCCCCACAGCGCCCCTCAGCCACTTCAACAAACAGGTTTGAGGTGTGTGTTTGCTCACCTGTGTGTGAGTGTGTGTGTGTGTGTGTGTGTGTGTGTGTGTGTGTGTGTGTGTGTGTGTGTGTGTGTGTGTGTGTGTGTGTGTGTGTGTGTGTGTGTGTGTGTGTGTGTGTGTGTGTGTGTGTGTTCTTATGTTTTATGGTGCAGGTTCAGAGGACGTCCAAAGGTTGGCCCCATAAAGTGTCCCAATCTGAAATTTGTACCCATTGTTATCAGCTGCCCCCCGCAGAGGGAACATAACCCCACATAACACACACACACACACACACACACACACACACACACACACACACACACACACACTCTCTCTCTCTCTCACACACACACACACACACACACACACACACACACACTCTCTCTCTCACACACACACACACACACACACACACAGCCACACACACACACACACACACACACACACACACACACAGCCTTTAAGGCAGTGTAATAAAGTAAAGAGGCACACCTGAGGGGTGACCTCAGGTGTGTGGGGCCTCAGAGATAAGAGCGGGGACGGCGATGTGGACAAATGTCGTGTTTACTCGTGCAGTAAATCAGAGTTGCACAACGAAGAGGCCAAAAGTAAGGACGGGCTCAGCAGGGAGCGAGCTCTGACTGCACACGTGCAGAACATCTGACGCCGCCGTCGTCACCGTCGGGTTTTTCTTCTGCTGTTTGATCTGCAAAGAAATGTGTGATATGAAAATGCTAAATATTGTACATGCAGGTAGCTTCTCCTTAAGCAGCCAATGACGGCGTGTGTGAGACCGCACAGTCCAGTGATGACTAACGCTCCTTCCTGTTACTCAGCATCGCTCTCCATCGCACGAATACAGACGAGACGGAAAACAGTCTCGTCTGTGACAGAGCGAAGGTCACGGGAGCGTTCGGAGGGGAACGGCGAATCTGCAGCGAGGCCTTCCCCCAGAGCAGCCCGAGGTCAGATGGGGGGGGAGGGGCTTCAACCCTCCAACCACATCAGCCAGATGTTTTAGCTTCAGTCCATCCTTCCTCTATCCTCTCATCTCCTCTAATCCCTTCCTTCCTCACATTTATCCTTCAACTCCTCTCCTCTGCTGCCACATGTTAGCAGAGCCTCCATGAAAGGCTGGAGCTCCGCCTTCTGTGAGTGACCTCACAGCAGCCATGTTATTGGTCACATGATGCCATTAAAACTGTTAGCAGCTACAGCCGCCTGTGTCCCCATCCACCTGTCAGTCACAGAGGCCACGCCCCGATGATGCAAGCAGGTGAGTTGGTGGTTTGTAGTTTTCTCTCAGAGCAGCTGATCCATCTCTGCTCTGTCACAGAGTGATGAAGAGTCATCTGAGCAGTGAATATCTAACACATATTCCATCAGCCTGCTTTTTGTTCTGCTATTAGTGACGTCTGCGTTTCCCAGAATCCGCTCATAAGTGACCCGAGCGCTGCTTTCAGCCTCGCAGAGTAAGAGCCAGAATAATGGGCTGGGAAAATTACAACGGCCGCTGCAAACCCCATTAGGCCATTTCCACAAAACGCTTCACATCCCACAGTGCAACACACACGCACACACACACACACACACACACACACACACACACACACACACACACACACACACACACACACACACACACACACACACACACACACACACACACACACACACACCAGGCTGCAAGCAAGTCCACGCCGCTCTGAGAGCTCACCGGGTTTAGTCAGACGCTTGTTTAAAGGGTGTCGAGGTTCGAGTCTCTAACAGAGCTCATTACAGGCAAGCAGGAGGCTGCAGCTAATTATTCACACACACACACACACACACACACACACACACACACAGTCTGTCTTTATCTTTGACTCTTTATTTATATTTATTGATTTCTTCTGCTTTTTGTTTGTTAATCGTTTTCACTGTGTTGCAGCGGCTCGGTCCACACTGGCTCCTTCTCCATGATGTTTCCAGCATCCCTGGTAATTAAAGCAGACATGCAGGTGAAATTCCCAGAGCTGAGCACCATCTGAGCGCTGCTACAGACCGGAGCCTGCTCCCTGCTTTGTGCCCTGCGAGCGTCAGCATGAATAACCTGCAGCAGCTTCATGCCTGTGACACAGAGCGCCGCCACCCTGATGTTTGATCATTCACTGAAGGAAACTTCCCAGAGTGCATTCTGGGTAAACGTCAGGCTTCATCAGGAGTCAGATGAAAGTCTCCCTTTTAGCTGCAGGTGATACCAGGATGGTTCCTGCTGTGGTAAAAGCGCCTTCTGAAGTTTCCTCCAGTGAATGATCAGAAACAGATCAAAGATGGAGCTGAACAAATCTGATCTCTCCATCGTGACTCCTGCAGTGCTCTGATCGCCCTGCAGTTTAGAAAGGAAATGTTCATGTGTCATATTGTCTCGATGCGCCGGCCTCCATCAGGGGAGGAGGTACGCAGGATTTAATCTAATGCTCCTTCCTCTGCTCTGCCTCCAATTCATACCTGACCTCCACCCTTCAATCCATCCTGCACCCTCATCCTCAGCCTGCCATCCCCCAGCTTGATTGCAGGGGTGAGGGGCAGTGAAGGAGGAGGGGGTCAAAGTCATCCTGTCACTTGTTTCCACCAGCCTACTTTCCCCGCTGCGCCGCATCCGACTAGGCAGGCTGCCACCATGTGCGCGCACGCACGCACACACACATGTGTCCATACATGTATGGCAGGGAGGTGAACTCTGCTCTCCTCATCACTCTTCATCCTGCCCGTCCTCCTCACAGCTCACCTGTCCATCCTCCTACCTGGACACAGTCTCTCAGCACCGAGGACACGAACTAGGAAACATAACCACTACAATAACCACAGCCAGAAAAAAGGAACAGGAGGTCAACTATTAGGAGCAAGTGCAGCACAGACGACATTCAGGATCCTTAACTCCAGCCGTCCTCGTGTCAGTAACCTTTGTGATGTGAACAGAACAGCGTCTGCATACTGAGGCGTAAATAACTGCTTTGTAATCTGTGCTGCAAATAATTCCCCACAGCAGACGGTTTGTTACACAGGACTGAGTGGGAAGAGCCAGGACGGCGTGAAAACATCACCTCCACTCGCTTTTCTCCTCAGTCAGAAACATAAATGTCTTTGAGCGCTCGCCTCGCTCGTGCAGGACGCTGGACAGTCTGACAGGTACAACACCCGGCAGGACGGAGAAGCCGTCCCGTTACCGGGCACTGAACTGTCGTCCAGAATCTCGCAGTCTGAAACCCAAACGTTACGGAGCGTTTGATAATGATCGTGAAGGAGAATGACTCAGTGGATCTGTCATGGCAGTAAAAGCAGTTTGATCATTTTGAGCCGACTTCATGTTTCATGGTGAGGTTGATTCAACTCTCAGCAGAATCCATAAGATCAGGTGCTCTTTGTTCCTGATGAAGACCAACATGAAGCTGTGCAGCACATAAAAAAAGGGAAACAGGTTTTACTGGAACATCTGTAACAGCAGCAGCTGCAGACAGTTTCCACCTCAGTGTGTCATGTGATCAATATATTGGCTTGGCTCTCCTCAGTTTCATGCTCTCCCTTCCTCCTCCTCCTCCTCTTCATGATGTCACCCTCATCATCCCTCCTGCCCCGTCTCCATTCCCCTCTCCACCCTCAGCTTGTCCCCTTTTGAGAGGATCTGTGATGTCAACTCCATCTCCTGACGAGCCCTCTTCATCCTCTTCCTCCAGCCCACAGAACGAGCCGGGAGCCTCTCAGGGGGCGGGTCAGCAGAGCAGAGGATCTGGTGTGGATGTAGCTTTGGGGGAGGGATGAGAGGACGCTTAGTGGCCAGAAACGAGAGGCAGTGGAGGGGCCACTTATGAGGAGTGCGTCCCCTTGGAGGCGGCGTGATGTGGAGAGGGCAGCAGCCTCTCAGAGAGCGCGGTGAAACATCGACGGCAGATGACGGAGCTCTGCCGCTGGCAGGGAGAGCTCAGGCCGTGGTCGTCTCCTCCAGCAGCTGAATAAATCTACACAGACAGCCCGAGTCAAGGTTAACGCTGCCGCAGAGCTGCTTCACCACCGGCTCTCATATCACAACTGTCAAATTCAAACAGCTGGACGGAGCCCAGGCTCTGGACCTCAGTCAGCACCACCGTCCTAACAGAGCCCACAATCACCAACATTCATGATTAATTCATACAACACACAACGAATGACGTGTTCTTTAAACACACGCCTGCGTTTGTACTCAGGGTCTCATGTTTGTTGGTTTCATCAGGACATCCTGCTGCTGGTTTCTTTAAACCCAGTCACCCACCAACCATGACTGAGTCTTTATTCAGTGAGAAATGGTACACAGACAGTCTTCTGATTATTAGTAGCTTATTTCAGACTCTTTGTTAATCTGATGCTGGCCACTCACACTCCTCTAACCTCCTGCTGAGATACCACACGTGCTCGCTGGCTGCTTCGTGCAACCGTCTGTCGACGCTCGTTTTTCCTGAACCCGTCGCTCGGCCTTGGCGGCAGGTGTCAAACCGTCAGTCTGAACCAATCGCCAAAGCTCTCCGCCTCAGCTGTAAAGCCAAGCGGAGGAGAAAAGAAGCCAAGGTGGTGCTCAGAAGCTTTTAAAGGTGATTTACTGGCTGCTCCTGAACACGGCGGGCGCACCGTCTGTGCAGAAACGAGCTGACGGCCGCTGAGGAAACGCCCACCTGATATTAACACGGCGAGTCGGATCAAGCACAAGCTGTTCGGCTGCAGCTCCTCGCTGTCAGAGGGAAGAGCCGCTGCTGAGCGCCAACACCGCTCACAGTAACACGAGTTTAAACTAGTTCCGCTTTGACTTTAAGGAGCAGCTCCATGAGAGTGCAGAAGCAGCAGGAGCCATGACCGGCGCTGCTCTTAGACACCTTTACAGGGCGCCGGGGGCGGGGCCGTGATAATAATTGCACAGCTCTCCTGACGGTAAACTGACGGGCAGCACACAGAGGGGCCCTCGCACTGACGTGAAAGAGGATCAGGATTTCTTCATTTTTAAAGAAGACGGCGATCGGAGGCCACAGGAAGTAATCACGCCCGTCTGAGCGTGTCGGAGATTCCTGGTGTGCATTAGAGGCCAGGAGGGGCTTTCTGCCCGCTTCCCTCTTGGATCGGACTCTAACCGAGCAGGAAGCCACTTCACCCTCCCCTCTGAGTGCTGTGGCATTTGGACGCCTACGCCGCGGCTCTGGCGTCTATGCGAGGTGCAGGCGGCACACTGACCTTTGAATAACAAGGCCCTATACACTCCGCCACCTACTGAAGGCTCACAGCTCGCCGCCTCCGGCTGGCTCTCTCCCACAATGCAATGCTCTCCAACCAGTCCCGCCACCAGCACCACAGACACAAGCGAAACACGGACTGTAGCGCTAATGATGCTTCCACCTGCACACCTGATTGGTTGGTGGATTTTATTTTATTATGACATCACGCATTGAACAATATGCTAACAGCTAACCTGAGCAGAACTCCAAAGAAGCATGGAGCCCACAGGGACAATATACTACTGTTGTATATACCACAGAGCAGGGGTGTCAAACATAAGGCCCAGGGACCATTATCGGCCTGGCACTGGATGTCTTTAAAGTGAAGAAGAGAATAAATTTAGACTGTAAAATAAAGACCTCCCATCTATGCCACACGCAATAATCATGGAGGGAGCAAATAGATACAGAAATAGATGCACAGCAAAACAGAAATCGGTCCACTAAAGATCAAAGTGTGTTCAAGCTAAAACATCTCAGTTTACACAAAGTTTAGTTTATTTTGGTGTTATAAATGATTAATGTTTAGAAGAAGCCATGATTAATAATCTCACACTGTCCAAAAACATGTTTCCTCCAGCAGAAAGGAGGAGGAGCAGCAAGGAGGCCAGGCTGATGAAGATCAGCCACCCTCCTCACATCAGACTCAGTGTTCAGTGCTGTGCATTGATGAGCTGTGCGCACGCACACACACACACAGGGTTGCAGGTAATTGCTGTATTCTTGCATTAGAAGTGTGCGCTCCTCTCAGCAGGACGCCTGCCAGCAGGAGGACATATTAAAGAGGAGTAATGAAGGAGGAGGACAGGTGAAGGTGGGACAGATGTATCAGTGACATCACTCGCAGTACCTGCACCAAGACTGAAAGCAGACGGAGCCGAGGCATCAGGCTGCTCCGTCACACCGAGGACGAAGCGTTCACGTTGTTTCTAATGAATAAAGTTCCTGTTTGGTTCCAGTCTGAAGTCTGAGGACGTCAGCGTGTTAGTTTGGCATGGCCCGAACAAAAAGCTGAATGTTTGCCGACTTCCACCTGAAGATTTTACAGCAGCTCTGAAAACTACACAATCATCTTCAGGAGGTGGAAGAAGGTGTTATTTGGTCAGTCAGGTGGGCGTAGCTCAAAGTGATGTCAGAACAACTGCACAGGTGTAAGTGGATCATGTGACTGCCACACTGGCTTCAAACACACCAATCATAACCAACCTCTAAAACATCCAAACCCTCGACCAGCGCTCGTTTCCTCGTTAGGACGGCCACCCTGTGGAAAGTTTCCTGTTTCCTATCACTCAGCAGCAGACGGCGCCGGCTCACCGCCGTCACACGAGGTGACGCAGGAGAGGCGAGATGTTTCAGAGCAGCACATTATCTGGTGTGACCTCCTGAACCCGCTGCAGGGATTAACGGCAGTGAACACAACAGGAGCTTTTCTCTCTGATCACCATCTGCTCTATGCACACATGCATGTTTCAGACAATCTGCACGCCTTCAAAGGAAACCTCCACACGTCATCTCCACAAACGCAGCGCCATTTTGGCCGCGCGGCAGCACTCGGGCGGGCGTAACGCCGCTCTTACCGTCATCCTCTTTGCTGTGGGCGTTCTGCGGACTGTGGCGCATCCTCTCTCCGCGGCTCGATGGGCTCAGGTCTGACGCTGCTCCCAGATCGGCTGCTAGCCACGTGGGCTCGCTCATCTCGGCCTCCTCCTCGCTGCTCACTGAACTGTCATCCTGAGAAACACAGACACAGAGCACAGTCACACATCCAGCCTCAGCCAGTCACGTTCGTAACCCAAGCACAGCTACATGTAGTGATGCATGCACCGCTGCAAACAAGGCTTTGGTGTAAAGTACTGCTGGCATTTACAGAGACGGGAAGATTTAAGAATACACAGGAGATGTCTTTATCAGCAGCATCAGCGGCGTCGATGCATCGGTTTATCAGCCTGACAAAAAAAACTATAATACTGAAGCTATAAAAAGTAAAAATCTGGAATAATAAAATCTGAAGTAATCCAACTGTGGGAACGAAGGAAAAACTAAACTTCCAGCCGTCTGTGTTCTGGCTCTGTCCCAAAGCAGCTTTGCATGAGTCACAGTTTGAAATAATCCTTCTTTATCTCACACTGAGCCCCCCTGCAGCTGCTCACTTCATCCTCTGTCTGAAACAAGCTGATTTAGCCCCTCCTCCTCCAAGACAACTTTCTTCCGATTGACTGCCCCTCACAAAGCGAGTGGGTGGGGCTTCTATCCCCTCTCTGTGGGGACCAACCACCCCACGTTTATTGCGGGGTGGTTGGTTCATGCTTCATGACGAACCAAACTCTGTGACTAAACGACACGCGTCACTTCTGCAGCCTCACTTTAAATTGACACCACATCATCAGAGAAACTGAAGGTGAGGTCAGGAATGAGCAGGCAGGTTTCTGTCCATCTCCACACTGACAAACACTCTTTGCGTCTTCTGTAACGCAGCGTCTCACAGCAGATGAACATCTGGAAACAAACGGATGAAAGATGGAAATAGACGATCACAGACGTTTCGTCTCAGCCGACGATTCATCGTTAATGACACAAACCAATCTAAAGATTTATTAAAGAAAAACGAGAAGCAGCCTCCAAGCAGGACGCGTGTCACGAGTCACATCTGTGCTCTCCACGAACACACAGGCCTCGCCAACGAGTTGCTCCGCCTCCTTCCTGATAATCCACAGCGCTCTGCATGCCTGTTTAAAGTCACCTGGATGAATCAAACTGTGTTTACCTGCTGTTGGAAACCGTTTTTAATCTCTTTATTTGCCTCTTTGTCGATGTCAGCATCCGTGGGATCCACCATGACGCCCGCCCCGTGGTTCAACCCAAACATCAGAGCAAACAGCGGGCAGGAGGCAAGAGAGAGACGCCAAATCAAACACAACACGAGCAGCTGTACCTACAGGCCTCGCCGGCGGCACAAGCGACACGCCGATGTTTCTCTGAGCTGCCTTTCTTCCACCTCAAATACTCAAATACTCCTCGGCTCAGGCGGAGAACGCTTGGCAACACAGCCGATCTCATTAAACTATTATTAATATTATAATCCTGCTTATTCTGATTTTTGGGCCATAGAGCATGTGTTTGGACATTAATTAAAGTGAAGTTGTTGTTTAAAATTGGTCTCCACTCGACTTTTCCCACAAAGCAACAGTCACAGATCAAAATAATCCTCCTTTATCTGATCCTTGGTGCAGACCCTCAGCTCCTCCCCCTCCGACCACGAGCTGCGGGGCTAAAGAATGAGATCACGTATACGAGCAGCAGAAATGAGTGTCCGGGCCAGCCTTCGAGCTCGGCCACTCAGGAGGAACTCATCCACACTGAAGGGAGGCAGCTGAGATGTTTCCAGGTTATGAACACCTCGGGGGAGGTGTGTCTGTGTGGTGACGTCTCGCTCTGAGGCGTTTCTACCCACTCTCACAAATGCTTTCACACTCCGAACCCGACATGAAAGTCATGGGATCCAAACAGCGAGCGTGTGTACACACAGCGCTACGTTATGTGAGGCGGTTCGAGTCTCGTTATATTTTAATGGGATGATTATTAGCTTCGCCTGTCAGCAGCGATGCTGCTCCTGACTGTGTCCCAGCCATCAAACACATGTGCAAAGCTGTAATCAGCATCTCAGGATGCATAATTAGATCTCGAGTACGACGACCGCCTTTTCTTGTTACGCACATATTCAAGGAGACGACAGACAAGAAGCCAAGAAGGTTGATGTTCTACAAAGTGAGGTGAGGAGCAGAGACCTCAGAAACATCCCAGTGACGTCAAAACTCGGAGCAGGAACACGAAGCATAATCCAACAGCAAACATAAAATGTTGAGCTAATAACAAGACAGCAGAACACGAATGAAGTAAAGCCAACGACACAGATGCAAACGCACAAACACGGGTTGTTCCTGGGTGCTGCTAAAATGTAGACGCATTCATATAAATGTAGTTTTTATATCTGCATTGATTCACGTGATGCGGTTAGCATTGACTGCTCTGAAGCCGTTTCCCACAGAAGGCAGGTCGGGGTGCAGGCAGAGTTTAAACTGAGATGTTTAGATCTAAGGAATCAATCACAGCTGCTTCACACGGAAAATGAAAAAGCTTTCACGCACTCAGGATGAATGAAGCAAAAAGGGCTTCAATAAATATTAGTGGGCTTGTATTTAATATTCACCTGAGTGGAAATGAAACTTTAAGAGGTCACGGTGCTCTCCTCGCTCACAGAGCCACTGTTGATAAGATGATGAGGGCCAAGAAGCAGTGCTGAGCACAGCGGTGAGCGTGTATCTGGGCTTTTGGAGCTAAAGTGCATCCAGTTTGGCTGATGCACTTTGTGCTGCTGCTGCTGCTGCATAATGAAATAAAACAGTGAAACACTGCAGGGGAATCCACAGTTTCCAATTAAAGACGCAGTCTGTGCGACCGCTGCAGCTCCTGCATGAGTCTGTGTGGCAGCACTGACCCACATCTGTCTGTTAAAGACGGCTCTCGGAGGAGGAGTTTCCCTGGGCTCGTCGTGCTGGATTAGCATCCTCGCCACAGATGCCACAACTGCACGCGCTCACTGGAAGCAGCCCAGCTACTCAGAGAGAAGAAAGTCCCTGCACGCCGCTAACACGTGCTGAAAATACAAGAAGGTGTGTTAAAGACCAGAGGCTCGCTCTGCTGATGTCACTGAGCTCTCAGGTGACTGACAGTTCAGCTCCTCCCACAGGACGTTTATACACGTCCAGCTTTCCTGAGGATCTGGGCGATGTGCGCAGACAGGAAGTTGTGTCTCTGACTCTCTGTGTGCCATCTGCCAGCAAGCAGCAAAAGAATGAGGCCAGTATGAAAGCCCCCAAGCCTGCAGTTCCTCTGACAGCCAGCAGGGGCAGCACTGAGTCAGTCCCATAGACTTCCATGTTCAATGTTTACAGCCTGATACACAAACTGTTTCTATACATCATTTCGCCCCTTCACCTGTACGAGAGCAGAATGCTAACATGACTTACCTGCTGACATTATAAGGGGCGTGGCCTCTGTGGTGACACAGGTAGCTGGTAGGCTAAGCTGGAGCTGCGGACCGTGTTTGTGCTGTTGGAGCCTTTTGGAGCATTTTAATGACATCATGTGACCAATAATATGGCTGCTGTGAGGTCACTGTACTAACAGAGCGCCCAAGAAGGCGGAGCTCCAGTTTGGGGGGTGTGGCGGTCAAAAGGCAATGTGAAGGGGACCAAATGGGAAAAAACAACCACACGAGGCTTCAATTGTTTTCAAAGCTTTGAATATATTTTCTCTTTTTTGTGGTACAGAGGTTTTGTCATGCTCACCAGCAACACATCTAGAAATAACTAACCTGAGCCTCTCAACAAACCCCTCCTTAAATAGATGCTGGTCATACCATCACCAATAAAATGTAAAAAGGTCTTCCCACCCTAACACAGCCCAACTACAAAAACCTATACAGTGGAACATTGCAGTTATTTTGACACACCTCACAAACATCTGATTACAAAACACCCCCAACTAAACAATATCCCAACTAAATCAAATCAAACTGAAAATTCAACCCACTACCCCTCAGCAGCGGACTCATCAGATGGTTCAACCCACTATGAGTGGGTGATTGAAAAACATCTCCTTTCAGGTGAACATCATTATAGAGGCCACTGAGGTTAAAATATATAATCAGTGTGCACTCCATGACTAAGGCCTTCAGGAAGTTGACTTCAAGGAGAGAGAGAGAGAGAGAGCGAGAGGTTAATGGACTTCAAAACAAAAGCATAACAAAATCAAAACTTCTTATCAGACACTGTGAGTGCGTACATCACTTAGTGAGGGAGATGCTCCCCAGCACCCTCACAGGGGGACAGTGAGGTTATTTGGAGGTCACAGAGCACTAATGAGCAGGTAGAAGTGTCTCATTCAAATATGCTCACTGCTGGAAACTAAAAACGCTGAGTGCAGAAAATCTGTAGCCTTCATAAAGCCTGACTGAAGAACGCTGATGAAGTCGAGACGAGGATCACGATGTCCGTGAAAAAGAAACCAAGCAGCAGTCGTTTCTCAGAGCTGGTTGAACATGGAGGACATCATCCTTTATGGATTAAAGATGGAACAATCACAGTGCGGCAAATCCAACAAAATCATGGAAGTAAAAATCCGTGTTCTGTGTGAGGGCTACAACTCCTGCCTTTGGCTGAAGGTCGTGATCCTGCATCTATGACATCAGCAGCCTAAAGCTAAGTTTTTGTTGTTGTTGCTCACACTGGAAATCACTATTAACAGGACGTTTGTATATGTATACATGTTTACTGACAGGTTTATAAAAACTGGCAGAATCCACAGAGGTGGAGCAAGTACGTGTATTTATGAAACGTGATGATATTATAGGGAAAATAACGTATCATTTAACCTTTAATTGGATTATTGATTAATGCCAAATGTGTTGGTGTATGCTCAGGTAAGGAAAACTTTACCTGGCTGTTTGAAACATGGTGACATGTGAGTATCAGAGCTGCACTTTGTTGGGCATCATCTCAGTGAGACTTTCTAAACCGAACTACTTCTTCGCTTTGTGTGTGCGTTGTTTATTAATGTTCTCAGTAATGAGATGCCCTCATTTCCATACAAATGAACTCGAGCGCTCCTGGTTGATAGATTAACACTGAAACAGGGTTTGGAGCCATCGCACAAACTCAATAACACACTTTAATCTCTGCGTCCATGCTCTGACCAACATCTGCCTTTACTTCTGTCTGCTTTTTAACAAATCTGTCATATTTACTACGTTAACATTAAACAGATCAGACGTTTATGGTCCGAGTGCCTCAATGCTAACGTCACCAACCCACTGACTCCCAGCAAAACACAGACTCACACACAACCCGACGCTCCACAGAAGCTAAGAGCTAAAGAGGCTTCACACAGGGTTTAGACAGAGAGCAAGGTACAGTTAGCCATCTACCTGCCAAGTTAGACAGGTAGCAATTTGTCCACATTAGCATAGAAGCTAGCTAAAATTAGCCACTGGAGACCTGACTCACGGAGGGCCGTTCATTCACTATCATTTGTCTAGCTAATGTTAGCTAATAGTAGCAAGCCTGCTAACTGTTTTCTTACATAGATAAAAAGACACTCAAGTCAAATTTGGTCAAACACTTTTTTCCACCACATCATATAATGTCACATTCATTTCATATGCTAGCCTTAGCCTGCTTATTACGCTACAGCAGGTAAGCTAACACATGTAGCTAACATTAGCTGTTTGACCCACAAGAGTAACTGCGTCAGCCTCATTAAGACCTTCAAATTATAGAGAATTGTTTGCTTTTCAGGATCAGATCCGACCCTGAACTTTATGTTTTATGGCTAACTGGTTAATGACCAACATGGATGAGCTACAAACCATCCCACACAGAAAAAAGCGATAATGGAGACGGTCGGCTAAAATGTTCAGAAAAACCAAACTGAGCCCAGACTCAACATGACGATGATGACGAGGAGGACTGAAGATTATGAGAGGTGTAAAAACAGTATAGTGCACCTCAGATGAATAATTAACAGCCTCCTTTCTCTATTGTCTATTTTTAACAGGAAAGGAGAGAAGTGAGAGAAGCAGCGAAAACCTCAACTTCCACCAAAGAACAACGGAGGCGGCTTACAGAAACTGAGGAAGAGGAGGAGGAAGCATGATTGCCCCACAGCTTGCTTGTGCAAGCACACCTGTGGTTTAAAGTAAGGATGTGAACTAAAAACTGACTAACACGTCCCATCAGAAACACCCCCATGGGTCGTTACAGACGGCAGGAAACGAGATTAGCTGCGAGTAACGGAAAAGGAGGAGAAAGTGGAGAGGAAGGACGTGAGCTTTGGAAAAAAGCAGGAGGAGAACGAGAGGAGATTAAAACGAGATGTTTCAGAGAGGAGAGTGGCTGAAGCTGTGAAGCAGGAGAGGATGAGGAGGGAGAGAGGAGCATGTGAAGGTTTGAAAGAAGAGGGAGCAGCGGGTGGTGAGGAGGAGCAAATGAGGAAGATCATTTGTGGTGTAAATCATTCGGGTTTCTCGACCCACAGCCCTCCCTCGTCCCTGCAGAGATCAGTTAGTGGAAAATAAATTCAACAGGAAATGCATCCTGAAGACATTTCCTCCTGTAAACCAAGCCGAGCGTCCAGCTGTCGCGTAGCAACCGTGCTGCTTCTCATCCGTTTCTCTCCGTGTGCTCGTCCCAACAATGCTAACGACGTCCCAACAATGAACAGTGACGGCGACATCTTTGTGTGCAGAACGAAGGGAACAGTCGATTTTACACCAAACCAGCATTTAAGACCCATTTTAAACAGATTCTTCACTCTTCTCTTATCCTGAGGCTGTAAGGCCTTCTTCTACATCGTCAGGGCTGCCACGGTAACCATCAGGATGTTCTGCTGTTTTACATTTTTAATGACATTTCTGTGTTGGGTCGACAGCAAACCAGCAGGAAACTTTGAACTTTGTTGGCAGGTGACCTGTCACCAACATTAGCTGATGGTTTCAGGTTTGGCGTTTAGACCAACATTAGCCTGAGTATCAAGAAGGCCCTGTAACAGCATCTTTTCCTGTTCTTCTTCTTCTGTGGTATTTGTGACTAGTTGAATTGACTTTTTTTTATTAACGACTCTTTTTGTTCCAGCATTACAGACCAAACAAATGATCTCACTATTCCCGTTCCTCCACCTCGGAGGAAGCAAACATTCCTCACACTAGGCTCCTCGGGACAGCAGGTGTCTGAACTACAAGTTCCAGAAGAAAAACTACAAAATCTCACTTGACCGCCACGATGTTCCAGCAGGTCACATGATGGAGCCCATGTTATAAACTGGATCTCTGTGCTTCCCTTCAGGGTCCTGACTCTCTTTTGTCCACTCCCTCCCTGAACTCTGGAAACCATCACTGACAGCAGCATGCTTCACTGTGGGAGTAAAATTAGAAACCAGAGCTGTACCATCCACACATTATTGTGTGTGTAGAAGTGTTCAGATGGCTGGTTTTCGTGTGTGCGTTTCCAGAACAGAACAGCCGGATCTGCTCCGAAGCCTTTGCTAAGCTAATCGAGTTAGCCGCCGGACAAACGGAAGGAAAGGTCTCGTTCTGTCGGAGCTCATCTCCTCTGTTCCCAGCACATCCCTGCTTTCAGGAATCTCTGTCTTCCCAAACATTTGGCCCTTTCAGACAGACACGAAGACGGATGCAGGTTTTATTTAGAAACCTAACGAGAATCAGCGCAGACGCTTATTACTGCTGCACTCTGTGGCTGTGCTGAGGTTTCATGTACCAAATGATCATTAGCCAGTCAGCAACGCACAGCAGAAACGACGATGCATGTTACATTTATATTACATATAAATAAGTAATTATAGTTTACGATGATAGTAGTTGGGAAAACTGGAAGGTTTGGGTGTGACGATCTGATTGGACAGTTAAGGTTAAAGACAACGGCTGGTCTGGGGTCTGAGCCGTGCTCACATGTGCTGCTGCACCAGGAGAGCACCAAGCTGTTCCAAAAACACCATTATGTCCATTAAAGGTGTTTAAACAGGAGTGTTGTAGCTCCAGCTCCACCTGATAATGACTGTGCTGTGATTTTAGCTATGATGACCTCATCAAACGCCTTGCCGCTCACTCACCGAGGACACATAGAGAAGATGTACTCGTAAACTGACCCTCCACGTTAGACCTGACGGTCTTTCACCTGGATGTCACCTGCAGCAGGAACCTCCTGACAGTCGGAGCTGCTGAAGCCGGCTGCCAGCATCCATCACCCACTCACACCCAACGGCCGAGCGTACGGGGAACAGCAGGGCGCATCGTAAATCAGCCGCCGTGGGAATATTTACATTACACTTCAATAATCTAATAAACCTGATGATTTCATAAAGGCTGGTTTCATTAACTGACATTAACCTAAGACTGTAAACTGAGCTTAGACAAACACCTGGTTATCCTAAATTAGAGATTAATGTCTCAGTGTGTACTCTGACAAACTGATAAGGTCTGTGGAGGCCCTGAGGGCACACGCGTGTCTCATCGGGCACACGCGTGTCTCATCGGGCACACGGTTCCTGAGCAGCAGCCGCCGTCAGCCCGTTAAAGCCAAACGTGTCTGGCTCACTTCAAACAGCACGTTTCACGGTTAAGGAAACAGACGGAGCTTCCTGCATCACAGACAGTGTTTATCCGACACAGGCTCACTCACAGCAAACCACAAAACATGGAAACCAGAGCGACCAGAGAGCAGCGTGCACAGTGGGTGTGGCCACCTGAACTACCAATGGGAATGAAGGTTACCTGACACGTGACACAGCGGTAAACACAGAGGGTTAACCATGTGGTGATGCAGCGCCTCTGATTACTATGCTGTTACTCAGTCACACTTTTCACTGAATGGCTGCTCCCTGTAAACAGAAGGTTTGAGCAGCAGGTGGGCGTGGCTTCTGTGCCCAACTCAGTAAATCTGCTCGTATTAACCAATCAAAGCACTTTGTTACTACGAGCTACGTTCACACGCGCAAGGCCGACCCGATCGGGTCTATGTGACATCACAGAGATCCACGAGCTGAAAAAACTGATAATCTGAGTGTTGAGGGACTAACACCGACCGTGTTAACACGAACACCCTCCACTGGAACAGACACGTGACAATAACATCTGGATAACAAGCGCACATCTGTTTTTAATGAAAACTGAATCATTCAAATATTCCACACACATTTGCGTCGCTGTGCTCCTGTTCAACGATCCACGCCTGCCCCGAGGCCTGACACAGGCGGCTAAAAAACACACTTAATTAAAAGAAGCATGTCTTCATTGGAGGATCTCAGAGGTGGAGGACTTGAGCTTATTAATTCAGGTAGTGGGCAGCTTATGTAACAGAAAGTCGGGACGATAAGTCAACCGTTTGGCTGCGCCAACACCGCGAGGGGGCAGCCATCAAAGTTCCTGAACCATGTTTAATGCAGCTTCATTATCAGGAAGACAGAGAACAGGAGCGTTTGTGATGAAGCGGCGGATCGTTTCCTGTCTGACGCTGGAAACAGACAGGAACTGATGGAGAATCATTGGATTACTGTGAGGCGCTGACCCAGCTCGTGACCCGAGGAGACCAGGGTCACTTTAAGAAACCACGCCTACCTGAGAGTCACTCACCAAACACTCTTCATCATTTTATTATTCATGTGGATGAAAACGTCTCTCGTAGTGAATTCATTCAAACAGTTCAGTCGTTTCGTAACATCAAGGAAAAAAAGTTTGTTTTCCAAATAAAATAATTATTCAGCATGTAATCAGATTACATAATTAAACAGTATCATCCCTGGATGCTCTCAAACAACTGCAGTAAGAAACCGTTATCCTTAACCTTGAAGGAGAGGTCAGAGGTCAAATGGCTCCTTGTCAGTTTTCCACCAGTAAATGATGACGTTGACCTCGGTGGATGGAAGTCGGAGACGGACGGACAGAGGGGTCGGGTCGTGAAGAACTCCGCCTCACCTCGGCTACTGAGCTCTGGACCGTGCAAGAAGGCGGAGCTCCGGGTTTGGTGCACAGTGAGATTCTAGGATTTTGATTGGATGTTACTGGGCACGCCCTCATCCAAACTTCTGGAAACAAAATGTGTGGATGTGGAGTCTAAACAGTTCTAAACCTACTGTGATGATTGTAAACGATGTTAAATGTGTCAAACACAAAAAGAGCTGCTGCACATTTTATTTTGAAAGGAGTCATGGCTTGTTCCTGTCACTGCACATCATGTTTGGTACACAAACTGTGCCTCTCTCCCGGCGGAGCGCCCGACATGAAATTCATTAAGAAAATCAATTAAGGTGGACGTCTCTCGCCTCACACGGAGGGGTGGAGGGGCGGAGGAGGCGGTGCGCCTCGTTCTTTGTTCTCTTTGTTTTAGAGGCTGCGGTGCTGCAGAGCCGGACCTTCAAGCCTCTTAAATTGGCATCCCTCCACCCCCTCCACCCCCCCCTCATGTATCTCCCACTATTTCTGCCTCCCTCCCCCATCCCTCCCCCCATTCCCTTCACCCATCTCCTCCTGCTGCCCCATCCTGCCGGCTCCTCCTCCATCAACCCTCCGTTACCACCTCCCCCACCTCCACAGATCTCACATGTTTTCATCCTGCCCCCACCCCCTCCCCCCTCGCTGTCATGTTTGTGGTTTCCATGGAAACCAATGTCTGTTCTAATGATGCTGATTTGATAAAATTCTGATTCCATAAATAGATTTTAAGAAACAAGCCTGAAACTACTGGTCACCATCACCACCATCATCATCATCACCACAGGGATCTTCACTCTTCACTTTATGAGCATGTGCAGCACGACAGAGAAGACTGAGTGAACCGAGTGGTTACACCACCACCTCAGTTTGGTTTTTGACGATACTGTTCATTAACAGAAACATCTAAACGTGCTGAACTTTAAAACACGTGCCCGTTTTATCCAATCTACGAGTGACGGAGCAGCTGTATTTTCCCTGGTTTTCTACTGACTGAGTCAACGTCTCCTCCAGCGTGAACATACAGGAAGTGGCTCACTGTGGGCGAGGACAAAGAAAGAGCGTGTCTGTTGGAACACCAGAAGATTTGATTTTAGTCTTACTTCCTAATTATTTCAATCAAGTGTTTCTGCATAAAATCTTCCAAATATTCCACATCTGCTAACCAGATGTTTGCTCAGACAGAAGCACGGAAAGAAAAAAGCCCGTGTGATGACTTCATGCTAACTGCTGTTGATCATTGTGGTACGGAGCCACCAGTTTGTCTAGATTTTGGTTTTAATCATGTGAACATACTGTAATCCATTTCTGACATAAAGGAAAAAAATAGAATCATTAAAAAACAAATCCTTTAATTTAGTAGCTACAACCGCTCCACTTTGGACATGGCTGATTAAACTGTTCTCATTAATCCTAATGGATGGGTGGATGATGGGTGGATGGATGGATGGATGGATGGATGGATGGATGAGTGATGATGGTTGGATGGGTGATGATGGGTGGATGGATGATGATGGGTAGATGGACGGATAGGTGGATGATGGATGGATGGATGGATGGATGAGTGATGATGGTTGGATGGATGAGTGGATGGATGGGTGGGTGATGATGGGTGGATGGATGATGATGGGTAGATGGGGATGGATAGTGATGATGGGATGGATGGATGTAGATGGACGGGATGATGATGGATGGATGGATGGATGGATGAGTGGATTTATTGATGTGTGGATGGATGAAGGATTCATTGATGGATGGATGATGATGGGTGGAGCATTCTGAGCATCAGTCTCTCCTGGTGAGTTTACGGGCTCGTTCGCCTTATCAGACTCACAGATGATTGACAGGTCGCTGCAGGAGTGTGGAGTGTCATCAGTCATCATGCACAGCTTCAAACACCATGACGGTCATGATGAAAACACTCAGCTTCAGACGCCATGACCCAGCAGGTGACGTCATAATGGCCGCGTCCTTCAGGAGGGAAGTCTCAGCTTTGGCAGAGGTGTGCATGTCCCAGACCATTACCAAGGTGCCCAAACTCAGCAGAGAACCGTAACACATCCAACCCGTCGGTTTTAGTCAGAATAGCAGGAGAACATTGCGCCTGCAGCAGGATAAATGAAACCCACTCAGACACAAAGAGCTCGGCTCCGTTTGTGTGCTGAAAGCTGCTTTCAGTGAGTCATTGTCTGGACTGAGCGGTCGCAGTGAAAATCAGTTCACTGTGAAGAGGCCGCGGTGCTGAAGGTGGACGGCAGCGTCACCGTAATCACAGCAGACATCTCACTGCCTCCTGCGCCCGAGCAAAGGAAGCAACGCCTGACCGCCGAAGAGGGGCATACAGGAAGTGACGGGAGCCATGTTTAAACGTCCGCGGGACGGACACGTGGCGGAAAAAACGACCGGTGCTCAGCATCCAGTCCAGCAGCATCCCAAGATCGATGAGGGCCGGAGGGAAGAGGATCATCTCTGAACAGAGGGAAGGGGAAGATATTGATAAGATGCATCACACACACACACACACACACACACACACACACACACACACACACACACACACACACAAGCAGGGTGCAGGCCGGGCAGCTTCACTGCAGAATATCGATCGCTCAGAAAACCAGCCCTGAGGAGGAGGTGTGTGTCTGTGTGTGTGTCTGTGTGTGCTCATGAACATGTACACACTGTAATGAAGCAGAGGTAGCACAGAGGCAGTGCATGTCTGTCTGCTTCCTGTCCGCCTGTCTGTCAGGTTATAAAACCCTCGCACAGTGTGCAGCACAGATGCAGTGCAGGGATAATCGATGAGCTGCTGCTGACCTTCGCTGAGTTCAGGAGGATGACCGTGGTGATGGTTTCAGTCTGCCGTTATTCTACTGAGCTGACGGTAAAAAAAACTAGCCATGAAAACTCGTTCCAGCGTCTCAGATAAAAACATAAAGTAGACGTCAAATAAGGAGTCATATTGTGTGGTTACATAAAATCAAAGGTGCTAGCTGAAGGACTGGAGCTGCTGACAGTGGACCTCGTCACAGCCACAGAAACAGACACAAGGATTAATAAACGACCTGAAGCAGAATCACATGAAGCTTTCAGCCACCGTCTCCAGTGCAAAAGCTCCTCAGTCTGACCTCACAATAAAGAAAAGAAGGCCGCCACGTTGTTGTCACGACAACAACACCTATGAAGCCTCAAAGTGAAAGCCCACAAGCAACTACAAAAAGAAGGTCATCAGTTCCCCGGAATAACTTAAAAAGGATAAAGACACTCTCCGCCCTACATACCACCGCCTGTACACAGGGGGCGCTATACCCTGTAAATATGGACTCCCAAACATCCACAAAGGAGCCCCACTCAGACCTGCTGTTAGCAGTATAACGTCAGCCACCTACAACATTTCCAAACACCACCACCATCCTAGCTCTGCAAACTCCCGCTGGATCCAGATGAAACCACAGTGCTGTGGTCTCAGCTTCGCTAACATACTGAAGCAGTGGAGACGGTCAGAAAGCGACTACAACAAGACCCCTGCTTAGAAAACAGAAGCTCCACCCCGATCAGACCTGCACACTGTTACACCTCTGCCTCACCTCCACATATTTAAGTACAACCAGCGTTTCTACAGACACAAACATGTGGCTTTCATCAAGTCAGCAAAGATGCTCAGAGAAGGTCAGACACCAACGAGGAAGAATCAGAGGGCCATCATCGTCCCACATGTAGCAGGTTTATGAGAGACACTCAGTCTTCTCCAAGCAGGACATCCCAGCGTACCTCAGACCCAGCAACACACTCAGACACAAACTGGTTCATCACATACTCAACAACGTAGCTGTGCAGAGCTCAGACCTGGAGACAGCAAACAGCCACAACATAGAAGAGCCACCTCCACGGGACCACACTCAGCTGTACATCTGCATCTAAAGGTCAAAGGTCACTCTTTGAGGATGCCAATGACAACAACTTAACCTGAGTTTATCATCCATCTTTAAGAACGCCAGCAGGTTACCTGCCCGGATCAGCCGCGGTGCCTTTAACGAGCTTCGCGCTCAGGCCGTTAGCGACTTTTGTTCTTTCACGTTAACAATCAGCCTCACCCGACCTTTTCCCAAAGCACGCAGAGGGTGTGTCAAACCACCTCCTCCGTCCACCAAACTCAGAGTTTGTCGCTCCTTAAAACCATCCTGCGCATTAATGTTTCTCCTATGTAGACGAGAACCGATGACCTCACAGACATGAGTTCTGACTCCTCCCACTAAACATGTGGTTTGGTTTAGAACAGGTTCTGGGTTTTCGCCCCAGTAGAGGCAGATCACCCTCAGACACACAGTGACTGTGGTCAGGACAGGAAGGAGGGACGGGGGTCGGCCCGAGCAGGCGTCCCAGGGAGAAGAGCTCAGGCTGTTACTTACCCCACCCTGATGACACGAGGGTGGGTACAACATGTGAACTCTGATATCGACATCATCCACCCGACTACAAGGAAACAGAACCTCAGCCAGTGTGTGTGTCTGTGTGTGTGTGTGTGTTCCTGTGTAGCTATCTTTGTAAGGACCGAAATCTGCATTCTACTATACTTGTGAGAACCAACAGTCACTTGTGAGGACACACTCACCGGTCCTCACAAGTTTGAAGGCATTTTTGAGGCTCAAAATGTGGTTTTAGTGTCAGGGTTACAAGTAGGTTATGGTTAGGGGCTAGGGAAACCATTATGTCAATGAAGGTCCTCACTGAGATAGCTGAACAGGGTTGTGTGTGTGTGTGTGTCTCTGTGTGTGTCCAGGAGCTAAATGACCGAGAGGAAGAATAGAGTGAGGAGGAGCTCTTCTATTCATTTCCACACACACACACACACTGATCTTGTCCTGATATTAGATAAGCACTGAGTGTGTGTGTGTGTGTATGTGTGTGTGTGGGCATTGTAATGTATGCAGGCACATATATAGGTGGACAGTGTGTGTTACATGTGTGTGGGAGACAGCTATGACACATCTGCTGTTAGAGACAAATCTCCTCCGTCTACCTGCGTATCGGCGAGTCGGCTGAAGCAACGGCGCTCTGCTTTGAGGAGGCGGGGCAACAGGTGGAGACAGGAAGAGACAGGTGGAGACATGAGGAGCAGGTGGAGATGGGAGGAGACAGGTGGAGAAAGGTGAAGAGTGTGCGTGTGTGTGTGTCTTTAAAGGAGAACGTGGTGTCTGCGGTGAAGAGCAGCGAGCACATCGGCGCTCTGAGGCGTTTACTGCCCCGTGTTTATTTCTATCAACTCGTGAACAAAACATTTTATTTTATATTTATTAAAGAAATTTAACTGAGACAGTATTTTATTTTATTTCACCTTCAACCTGACAGAAATCTGGCCCGGTACACGCCGCGCCCCCCTTTAGACTCGGCCCTGTTCGCTTCCATGTAAAACAGGACGAGTGATTCACAGAACAAGTTATCAGACCTTCTTGTTTTTGCCCTTTTTAGAATAAACACAGTCAGAACAAAGCTAATGTTAAACTCTGGTGTCTGCAGTTTCATTCTTCTCATCTGTGTTCAGCTCACTGATTACATGTGAAGCAGAAGCTGCTTCAGTGAGCGCGGATCTCCACGTTTCTCTCTGCGTACGGAGCAGACGGAGACAATCATTGGAGACACAACCAGAGGCTGAAAGTAGAGCTGACGAGGATGAAACAAGGCGAGTAATTCAGAAATAAAACAGGAAATGACTCGAACGGCGCTCCAAACCAAGATGCTTGTCTGACAGATCGTCCACTGATGAAGACGTCCCACGGCGGCAGACCCGAGGCCACACGGCTCCACATATATCACATCCATCTCTCTGCTGCTTATTGCTGTGAAACCCGATCTCCACGTGAAGCAGCCCAAATCTAATCTTACAGGTCAGAGTGCAGCCGGGTGTCTGCACGTATCAGCTGGTGGGGTCACGTCCTCCTCCGTGCTGCACACACCTGAGTCAGGTGATCGTCCACAGCTCAGAATATGTGGACCTTTAGCTCAACGAGCAGCTCTGGGTGGTTCTGGAATAGGGATGGGTACCGGTGTCGTTCTGACATAAACGGTAGTAACCAGACCGAAAAGCAGCGCACATTTCGGTGCTTTATTTCGGTTCTTTTTTTTCCCTGAGCCAATTCTAGCCAATCATTTTACGTTTCCGAGGATAGTAGGCGGGGCCAGGTACGTACGTTCTTTTAGAGCAGAGCTACAGATTAAAAATGCCCAAGGCAAAGCGATCAAAAGTCTGGCTGTACTTCACAGCAAAAGATGCAAACTCAGCAGCCTGCAACAAGTGCTTTAAGCTGATACTGTGATACTGTCAAAGGAGGTAACACCTCAAATCTGATGAAACACCTGGCAGCGCATAGATAGCTTTTTTTTTTAAAAGCCGAGAAATGCGCCGTGTTTGATAGCTTGCTGCGAGACCTCACACCGTGCACATCTACTGCGGGTTTAGCAACATCCCCCAAAAACCCGAAGAGGAGAGTCCTGGCCCCTAGCCCTGTCAGTGTAGCAGAAATGATGAGGATGATGATGGCAGCAGCAGCCGTTCTTCTCTGAGTGAGCAGCTTCATGTTGTTCGTGTGAATTAACGTTGAGTACGCTAACCACATTATTACATTAATGCATGTAAGGTGAACTAGCAAACACCGTCGTAGTTACATGCGGCTGTCTTCTTGTTTGATGGCAGATGCTCCCTTCACCCTGGCCAAAAAGGCTAAAATGACCAAAGAAAAAGTGGAAAACAGCTAAACATGAGAGGTTTTTGGACAAAGTTTGTGTTTTTTCCATTGTTTAAGCACCGGTTCGAGCACCGTTTAAGCACCGGCACCGTTTCAACAGTACCGGTTTGGCACCGGTATCGGATAAAACCTAAACGATACCCATCCCTATTCTGGAACATTCTTTACAGGACGGCCTCATCGCTCTGCAGCCATCTTGGCAACGCTCCGGCAGCAGATGGTCTGATGTCACAGACCAAACCCAACGAAAGCAGAGCGCAACATCTGCATCGAGTAGAGGTGTCCAAGAACCATCAAACCAACAACAGAGACACACACTTTGCTCCGTGTGTGTGTGTGCCTTGATTGACGTGTGTTCTGAACTGTCACCATGGAAACTGAACTTCCACAGTCCATGCAGAGTGAGGGAGTCAGCGGCAGGATTCATGACTGTTACTGCAGAATCCAAACTACTGAAGCAGGAACGCACGCCGTGTATTTATTTAGCTCACGAATCACGCGGCCCAAAGCAAACAGCACGAAGCAAGGCTCACACTTCCTGTTTCATGAGCTGGAAAGAAAAGAAGACGTCGTTCTGTCTCTCTTTGTTATCTATCAGCCACACTGCATGTGCTGTCCCAGCTACAGCTAAAAGCTAAATGACCTCAGCGGCGCACACATCAGGATGATCAGCTGACATGCTCATACAATCCACACTGACAGAGCAGGAAGCTGAGCGTTGACGTGTGACGGCTGCTCACGCTCTCCTCCGTGGGGTCATTAACATTTCATAGAAGGAAACAGGAAGATAACCGCCGCCGCTACAGGAATCAGTCAACCCGAGTGTGGAGCTGCTGGTTTAGTCAGTGGTTTCATGTGTGATGATGAGCTCTCCGAGATCAGTGCGGCTGGATTTAAATAAAACAGGAACAAACTGATTTTGAGAAAACAGCTGAAATGCCACAGATAATGGTAAATGGCCTGTATTTGTATAGCGCTTTACTTAGTCCCTAAGGACCCCAAAGCGCTTTACACATCCTGTCATCCACCCATTCACACACACACTCACACACTGGTGATGGCAAGCTACATTGTAGCCACAGCCACCCTGGGGCGCACTGACAGAGGCTGCCGAACACTGGCGCCACCAGTAGGCAACGGGTGAAGTGTCTTGCCCAAGGACACAACGACCGAGACTGTCGGAGCCGGGACTCGAACCAGCAACCTCCCGATTACAAGACGAACTGCCAGCCACGATCGCCCCATCTGCTACACCAGCTACACCACCCAGAAAACACCAGCTGCTGCTGCTGGTGTCCTGGAACAGAAGAGAAGCATTCATGAAGGCTCGAACACCGAAAACTCGGATCTGCGCACTAAATAAAATATCATAATCTTTGTTAAAGCAGCAGAAAAAATTACTTTAAACACTAAAGCAGTCCTCTGTCCTCTCCTCCGTCCGCTCCTACCCGCCATCATCCCGCAGCACCAAGACCCAGAGCGGCGGACAAAAAGCCATCGAGTTCATCCCAACGTTGCTGAGCGGCGAGCCTCAGCAGAGGGCCTGCTGTAAACGGCTAACAATACAGCACTAATTCTTCTACGGCGCTGCAGAGGGTGTGAGACACCAACCAGAGACCCGAGCGCTCCGCCCTCTCTGCCAATCAGGGAGCGGGCTGGCAAGCTGAGGCCCAGTGATGATGATCTGAGCCGGCCTAATCCAGGCGGCCCAAATCTGCCCCGCGCTCGCAGATTAACCTCGATCTCCTGCAGGGAGCCGTCCAAGCCCCACAGCATGGATTAGTCGGGTCAAAGGTCACCACTGGATCAGGCTAGTTTCACCGCCAGTCAGCATAAACATCACACCGACAACCTCATTAACCAATCAGACGCTGCACCGAGGCAAAGGAGGGAAAACAGCCAAAACATTAGGACCAGCTGCAGAGTCAGAGACTGTACCTGCACACACACACACACACACACACACACACACACACACACACACACACACACACACACGCACACACACACACACACACACACAGACACACACACACACACACACACACACACACACACACACACGCACACACACACACACACACACACACACAGACACACACACACACACACACACACACACACACGCACACTTCAGGGAGCAGAGGAGGAGCAGAGGAGGAGCCACTCTGGTGGTGTAAATGATCTCTAGAAGAACTCTCCAGTTCCAGCAGCTAAGAACCGACCACAGTCAGGCGCATGGCAGCAGAGGGCGTTGGCCATGCAGATCTCAGGTAATCACATGGAAGCACTTCCTGTGTGACCACAGAGATGGACACGTGCGGTACTGGAGGCGGGGCTTTCTGGTAAATCAGCTGTTTTGTGCAGGTTCCTGTTGTGGACGAGCTCACTGTAACCAGGCTACAAACAGAAAAGTCCAAACGGGACGCGACACCCCGCCAGCCTCTCGGGGCGTGTGACGGCGAGGTGGCTTTGAGCCACATGTCGTTCTGCTCGGGTATTCCAAATATAAACGGGGGCGGACTCGAACCCTCGCCGGGTCACCAAAGACCGTTTAAGTGAACATGTGACAGTGTTGCTCAGGGCAGACTCACAGCCAGCAGCTCTAACACGTATAAAGCACGTAAGAGATGACAGCTGCACCGACGCCGTCGGGATACCTGTAGCACACCGAGTAAATGAGAACGCCATAATCCTGGATGCAGCATCCAATGGGATTGCCCCTGCGTCTCAATGAGGAGGCAAACTTTAGCTTCTAATGTTTTTATTAACAGAAATATTCATTTATTTTTATTAAAATAAGGATGTTTGAAAGAAGCATTCTGTGTCATGAAAAGAGGAAGAGGAGGGCAGGAAGGACACTCGTATCGTGGCGCCATCTGAGATATACGACAGAAGAAACTAGCTTTGGGTCTGAACCCGACGACCCGAGCACGGCCCAAAGGCAGGAACGTATCAACCTCCATTCATCTGCACATCTATCTCCAAGTACAACAAAGGAATGAAAAGAGTCTCCGACTGCAGACAAGGTCAGAAAGACGGGGACACGAGAGGAAGCGAGGGGGCGGAGGAGGACGTGAATATTTGGCCTCAAAACACCCAATGAGCGTCAGCGTTACTGCCCTCTGAACCCGACTGAACATGACATTTACGGCAGGTTCTCACAGGAACCTCTCTCTGTTCCTCTTTCCACTGAATGATGCTTCACCTGGGGCCTATAAGCAGGAGGTGCTGTGGGCGGAGCTCTGATTTCACAGACACCATCAGGACGACAGGCAGAACTGAAGCGTCAGCTTCAGCTTCAGCTTGTCTCCTTGGTTTCCACCTCAAACTCCGAGGAGACTTTAACCCTGCAAACACTGCACACAAAGAGCCCCGCCTCTTTCACTCTCGCCACCCACGCCCGCCTGAAGGGTCGAGCTGCTCCTAAACAAACAAGAACTGAAGGAGCCTTGGAGCGAGCAGGGGACGAGAAGCATCCCAGCATTTATCCTCACGCACACCGATGTGTGGAGCCAACGTGTCACGTGACCAGCAAGTGCTGGATTCTCACGCTAGTTCAGCATGACGTCTCTTCGCTCGGCGATGACAGAGACCCAAAAATATAATTATTTCCTTTAAAAAGTAGAAAACACAGATTTCTTCAAACGTCGCTGCTCATTGGTCACTAGCAGATGTTCCAGGTGTTGGTTGCCAAGGTAACCCTTACTTACTACCCGCTCATGTCATTCAGTAGTGGGCTGCGCTCTCATTGGTGGTCAATTCAAACGCTTGGTTCAAAGTTTATTTCAGGACCTGCCCACTGTGATGTTTGTTAGTTGTTGACTTTCCATGGTCGTGGCGCCGTCGCATGGACGCAGCTTAAACGTCGTGACTACTTCCAGAGACTCTAGTGAAATGACGCAGTGCTCGGTCTCAATGGCAACACGTCCACTGTACAGTGGGTCAGCACAGTGGTGATACTCAGATACCACAAGTTAATTATTTCTAAAAAAAAAAACCCACCACCTCCATCACCGTGAACCGCTGCAGGAGGACGCCTCCTTCTCGAGCTGATCAGAGTGCACGAATGCGATTTAGAGGGAAACACGATGTCTGAGTGAAAGGAACAATTATTTCATCACTCTGATTTTTTAACCTGCCGTTCCTCTGCCGTCCAGCAGAGGCAGCAGAGAGTCTGTCCCACAGACTCCCATGTTAAACACGTTAACAGGCTGATGCACAAACTAAGTTCTCTCTGTGGATCATTTCCTCCTTCGTGACACCTGTACAGGTGGGAGGATGTTTCTGTTACTCACATGCTTAAATTATCGGGGGCGTGGCCTCTTTGACTGACAGGTGGAGCTGACACAGGTGACTGTAGCTGCTAACTGTCTGCTAGCTTCACCTGAGCTGGAGCTCTGGACCGTGTTTGTGCCATTAGAGCATTTTCGAGCATTTTTAATGACATCATGTGACCAATAACACGGCAGCTGTGAGGTCACTGTACTAACAGAGGCGGAGCTTCAGGTTTGATGCACAGTGAGTTTGTGCTAAGTTTCCTACCTTTCACCAACTATACAGCGAGATAACGGAGAACGGCCTCTGACCATCGTAAAACTGAAAATATACAAAATATCGTATTAGCTAACTAACATCGATAACTAGCTTGTTACACGCTTACTGCAAGCTAACGAGATAAAACGTTCATACTCAGTTAAAGGTACAAATAATCAAACCAAGTTTAAACAAATCAAAGACACAATTATTATTTTATCATCACACTTACTTATGGACAAAGCAACATTTTAAGGTCCATATCAGCTGAAATCAATAGTACTTCGGCACGCTCAGCCATCTTGGATTTTCCGCTTCCTCTATTTTTCTCAAAACAATATTACAAAGCAGCCACAAGAGGGAGCTCTAGGTCAGTCTGTAAAGCTGTATAATCCAGCGTAACTTGTAAAAGGCAGAACAGGGATCTGTATCTGAGTGACTGATTATTCAGGACTCATCTAAATTTGTTCACTTTAAGAAAAAAAAGATGACGATGACTGATGTTGTGAGTTTTGCGGTGATGTCACAGCGCTTCCATCTGTCACTTCAGTTTTAGGCTACGTCCACACGTACACGGGTAGTTTTGAAAAAGCAGGATTTCTATGCGTTTGGGCCTTTGGTCCATACGTAATCGGCGTTCACTGAAAACAGAGAGTTTTGAAAACTCAGTTTTGTGTTCAGGTGTGGACGAGGAAAACGGAGATTTACTCACGCAACCTCAAAGGTGTGCGCCGTTTTTGACGTCACGCTATGCGTCACGTTATTGTTTACATGAGATGAATTTCTGCAATGGCGGATAGAGACAAAATACTGTTGCTGTTAATCTGACTATCTGCAGTTTTTACACACTTACTGTCACTCCATTTACACAGACAGGCGTCAGAGTGAACTTCTCCAATCAACACAGACGCTGTCACAACCCAAATCCCGACGTCGGTTTTGAATAAATTTACTTTTTTTAAACATTTAAATTTATGTATGCTGTATGCATTTTGTTCATTCCTGAGTTGTGAGTCTACAGCAACCAAAATAATGTCTTTAGTTATTAACATTTGAAATGATGAAGTCACTTGAAAAGTAACACAAAATTAGCTGCCTTTCCAGAAAAACACAAACTTTTGAGAAGCACTTCAGGGTTTGTGAGGGTACAAAACCCTGTTCAGTCTTTCCCTCCCAGGCTTCTAGACTTCTGATTGGCTAACATTTCATTTTAGCGTTTACATGTGGATGGAGTTTTTTTTTTTTTTTTTAAACTGCACGTGTGGACAGGATTTTTAAAAAAAACGAAAACGGAAAATCTCCGTTTTCAAAAATACCCGTGTACGTGTGGACGTAGCCTTAGCTTAAAATCACAACAACACTGACCTAAAGGTGCTTCACAGGGGGGTGAAGACCCTACGATAACATGCACGCTTCAGCGTCTCAGAGGTCATGATGTTCTGACTGTTAAAAGATGCCCAGCGAGCAGACCTCGATCTCTGCTGACCTCAGAGCATTTCCACGATGCACCACAGACTCCAGGAATAAAGGGACCCAGCCCAGCCAGAAGGGAGAGGAAGAGGATGAAGACGAAAAGGGGATTAGCAGGCTGGCTGCTGCCCCCCCCCGGCCCTCCTGCTGTGCTCATGGCCAGGTCAGAGGAAAAGTGCAGCTATTTTGGATTTAATCAGGCCCTCACGCAAGGACTTATCCTGGGAGAGGCTCCTCCAGTCCTCCTGTCCCCTAGCAGAAGGTGGATGTGATGAGGAGGAGGAGCCAAGGATGGCCCGCACCACAGCACACACTTACAGCTTCCTGTGAAATAGAACGACAGTAGATTTCTTCTTTTAAATGTTCCGTTATTCCGCTTGTTTAGTGTCTGGACTTTATTGCAGCGATTAATCAGGTCTACCTTCATCGTTCTGGAAACAGAACTGCGAGGGCCGGACGTTAGGGCTGCTCGATTATGGCAAAAATGATAATCACGAGTATTTTCACTGAAATTGAGATCTCGACTATTTGACGATATTTATTTAACAATAACAATGTATTGAATAATGGCTTTAAAGATTGTCAAAAAATAATATAAAATAGTGTGCAAATACTGATTACAGTGCAAATGTTTGCAATATAAAAATAAATGAAAAATGTAAACATCTATGTTTAGTGAACTTCAAAATACTGCACAATATTTGATCCACGTCTGACTCATGAACCCATAATGTTTCCACCAATGTTCCTCAAATATTTCATGTGTCTGAGCGAACACACAAACTCCCTGAGCGTCCCTTGGACCACTGTGAGCGACATCAGACGTGTGCACTGTGGTCACGCCAGCATCTAATCCATCCAAGTTACATGGTTTATTAAAATAATCAAATCACAGCATTTACATTTATGTTAGACTACTTTTAATTAACTGCTTTAGCCCACTTACAATGAAAATTAAAAAATCCTGTTCATGACCTGTGTAGTATGTTAACACTATTGGAAGGAAAAATAACTTGAACTCCAATTTTGAAAACACAACTTTCTTTCTTTTCCTTTTTTTCATAAAGCTCTGACTTGTATTATGAGTCTGTGGTCTGGGAGAGAGTCTGTAACTCTGTCTGCAAAATACAGGATATAATGACCAATGTTGGGCAATTAATTATATAGTTACTTCTTCAAAAAAAGTAAGTAGAGTTTGGCAAAAACAAAGTTTTTGCAGCTATTTAGTTTTTAATGCAGCCAAAGCGTTTTTAAATAAACATTTCAAACTATTTACGGAACAATCAGCTGTTCTGCATCAAATCTGATGCCACACAAATTATTTGTGCCACCCAAAAATAATTTCTGTCCACTATGAGATAAAGGAGAACAACAGCCTGATACCTGCAGGCCTGACAACAGGAGATGTATCACTGCTGTAACACCTGTAACATTCAGCAGTCGCCTCATTGTTCTGACACACACAACAAAACCACTGACTACACTACACACTAACTACACACTAACTACACACTAACTACACACTAACTACACACTAACTACACACTAACTACACAAGATTTGCGCTAAACGTCTCAAATCTCTCACATCTCAGAACACCACCGTCACTCCTAAAACTTCCTCCCGTTTCTTAACAACTAGATGCCACGTTGCCATATCATTTTTTGATTGGTCGACACGGTACTTTTTTCGACCAATAGGAAAGGGTGGGGGGTTTGGTGTTGTTTTTGCTCACAGGCTTTCGAGCGTTTTCCTTATAAAACGCCGTTTTTACCGTTTCTTCCCGCAGTAAATATAAACAACGACAGTATTCAGGAAGAAAACCAAACATTGCAGATATTTTTATCATAACTCTGGTTTTACGTGTCCTATCAACACAATTTAAAAACTGGTATAAAGTCCACACTTTTTCCGTCAGTTGTTCCGTCTGTCCTGCTCACATCTCCAATGGTTGGACACGTTGTCATTAACGTGGCTTCACTGCACATCAGCCACGCCGCTTTGCTCGCTAAAACACCGGTGTCGGCACATAAGGACGCTGTCATAGCCTGTCAGCGACGTTGATTGGCTGCGTATATACGAATGTGAATCGCATTATTGGCTGGACTACAGGATAAGGTGGCATCGTTCTAATCCCATACAGGAGCAGCCAGTCACTCACTGACTAACACTGCAAAACAGAATTGTTAAAGTCTTAATTTTAATTTCAATTCAGGTTAGATTTTTTTTGTGCGCAACGCAGATTTTCTGTGCGCAGAGACCGTGCCAGCAGTACGCAATTGCGCACGTGCGCAGCTTAGAGGGAGCATAGGTTTCCACACCACTGAAGTCGTTTTACCTCTTTTCAACCAACGGCATTCTTTCTTCAGCAGCCGTTATCCTCTCCTCTCCAAATAACTTCTGCTTAGCTTTCCGAGCTTCCCTCGGGTCCTCTTAATTGTTGTGACGCATGTTCGAAACGCAGAGAGGTGCGCTCGATTTGCTACAAGGAGCAGCGCGGGAGTAAAGCACGAGGGAGGTGCTAATAATCGGCTCAGTCATTTTTAATGATCGTTGAAAACCCAGATCGTAATCGAGATTAAAATTCGATTAATTGAGCAGCCCTAGACCCCGCCTCTACTTTACTCTCATTTATATTGACCGCAGTCAGCTCTGATTGGCTGAAAACAAAAGTTCAGGATGTTACCGTCTTCGGTATCCCCGCCCATCCCAAACGTTCCCTCTGAATTGGAAAAAGGAGCGCTGCCGCCTGCAGGAGTTATGACTCTGCTTCAGTGTTTTCTCTGTGCCGTCCTCCTCCAGGAATCATTTTTAATCTCATAATTTTCTGGTTAAATGAAACTTATTGGCCCGTTCAGCGCCATCATGGCGTTCCACCATCATTTCTCCCTGCACAGGTGCTCACGCCTGCAGAATAAATCAACCAATAATTAATAAGGCGTGTATCATAGCTCGTGGCTGTCATGTGTTTCACTCTGGTTGTACACACAGCAGGCACGCTGTGACATCACCGTGGATTCAGGCGGCTGTCGGTCAGTCCAACAGCTGCTCGTGACGGCTAACAGCTGATTCCATCTGAATCGTCTTTCTGAGCTGCGGCGTCAGAGAAAAAGGACTCCCATCTTCCCGGGCGCACTAATCTCCCATCAGCATCTATGCGATCCGTCCTTGTGTCTGTAACGCGTTCTGATTCGCTCTGACCAACATGTCATCAGGAACACGATGAGCCGACGAGGAGCGTGGAGTCCACTCGAGGCCGGAGGCAGAGTTTAAAGAGCCCGTCCTTCAGCTGGAGGAGCCTCGCTCTCAGAGAGCCTCCCACCCTGCTGCTGAAGGGCTCTTGAGCAAGGCCGCGAACTCTTATCAGCTCGAGGGCTGCGGCTCTGAATCAACGATCCAGCCGTGACCTCTGACCTCTGAAGGAAAGGCTCGTCTTTGAAAGTAGAGAAACTAGAACCGTGGAAGAAGAAGAGCAGAAACGCAGCGAGAGGCGGTCTCTGTGTGAGCAGCAGGGCGTGGCTTTGTGTCTTCATCACAGAGACACGCCCACAGCGAGCACGTGAGCATGATCACAGGTCCCAGCGTGTTACAGGTGTAGGCTTTGAACATATTCAATGTTTTTTTTTTGTATCTGCGCGAGACAGAAGACAAAAACACCGACAGAGAGAAACGATGCTCTACCTGCACTCCTGAGCAGGTCAATATTAAACAAGCCACGAAATACAAACTCCACGATGCACACGTCGCAGTGAAACAGCAGGATGTGCATGCAGCAGTCAGGACGACAGGAAACGTTCGAGCTCACCGCTGCTGATGAAAACCATAAAAACGAGGTTTTAAACTGCTCGCACCACTCTGTCCTGAAAATGATATTCAGATTTATTTACATAGTCTCAAATCACAACGCAGTCGCCTCGAGACGCTGCAAGCTAACGACCAAACAGTAACCCAGAGAAAGGCGACCGCCTGTGAGCGAGCGCTTGGCAACAGTGGGAAGGAAAAACTCCCTCTGAACAGGAAGAAGGGGGACAGAATACTTTGGACTGTCCTTCTGCTGCGAGGTCAGCAGTGATGTCACCGTCGCTAATAACACAAACTCTGTGTGTGTGATGAGCAGAGATGGGCAGTAACGCGTTAGTTGTAACGCGTTACTGTAATCCGATTACTTTTTTCAAGTAACGAGTAATGTAAGGGATTACCATTGCAAAAACGGTAATTAGATTACCGTTACTTTCCCGTAGGAACGCTGCGTTACTGCGTTACTAAAACCGTGAGTTTTTTTGCGAGAATGTCTCATGACAGTGACGAAGCGAAGTGCGACGTTCGTGACAACAGCTGTCTGCAGATCAACAATGGATAATATATCGAGTGAGGGAGAGAGTATGAGCGT
Source organism: Oreochromis aureus (assembly GCF_013358895.1). Taxonomy (NCBI): domain Eukaryota; kingdom Metazoa; phylum Chordata; class Actinopteri; order Cichliformes; family Cichlidae; genus Oreochromis; species Oreochromis aureus. The sequence goes on from NC_052961.1 coordinate 1,296,441, forward strand.
GCAGCGTTTAAAGCGTGGAAGTACTGACCTTACTTTGAGTTTGATTCCATAAAAGTGACAAAAACATTAGTGTCCGTTGTGCGTGGAAGAAAACTTCTTTTACAGCGAAAAAACCCTAAACTTCCAAGCAAGCAGCGAGTGGAGTGCGCTACGACTGTAATGGGAAACTCACAGAGAAACTCATGAGTCTTCAACTGACCGCCGCGGCACACCTGCACCAGGGTAAACCTCCGCCTACCCCGGTCCTGCTTTACAGGTGAAAATAGAGCAACAGGACCGCTAGTCTTTGATTTTATTTATTTTCTGCTGTGTTTTACTTGCATCTATTTGAAAGTCTGAGTGTAAACACAAAAAAATATTTTATTTTATGTGCTGGAATGTGCAGAAAATAGGTTTAAATGTTAAACAAATTTCTTACAGTCAGAGAATGTTGCATATAATTAAGTTTTTGCTTGATGCATAAAGTTAAAAGATTAAAACTAATAAAACAAGTTTTAAGAAGAGACGTTTCCATTTGATTACATTTTGTATGATGGATTATGCAGAAAAAGTAGAATTGGGCTGAAAGATCTATCGCTTTATCACCTATTCAGGTTGTAAATCGTGTTTTTAAAAAGTAACTAAGTAACTAAGTAATTAATTACTTTTGAAAATAAGTAATCAGTAAAGTAACGGGATTACTTTTTGGGGGAAGTAATCAGTAATTAATTACTGATTACTTTTTTCAAGTAACTTGACCAACACTGGTGATGAGGACGGTCAAAGCAGAGCGCAGGAACGCTTCCATGATTTAAAACCAGCCAATCACAGCCCCACTATCAGCTAACTGTTGTGCTGCTGTGTCAGATAAGATGAAAATTTACTGCCTCGCCACTCCTTCAAACCCACGCCCTCGCATCGTCCCAGCTAACCGGTTTCCACATCGGTGAGCCGAGTACATGTGGGACTAATATGAATGCACGCAGTCACAGCACGTTCGTCAGCAGAGGGTCGAAGGTTTAGACGTTTCACTGTCGGCCATCATGTGACAAGTTGAGCTGTTTAAGATTTCTCTGCATTCATAAACGACCACGGAGCAGGACGCTGAGCTCAGCGAGCTGTGAAACACCTGCTGGCTCAAACACAACCCGATCATAAACACCAGCACCTCTGAGGGGGGGCTCAGCCCCCATGGACACGCCCCTGCTGTAAGGTAAAGGTTATACCACGTGACACGCCAGGAAACCGTCGCACAGCCTCAAGCCTGCCCCCGTCATCATGGCAGCCAGCAGCGACTGAAGCCCGATCAGTGCTCACTATCGATAATAATCGATCGATCAATCGATCAGATCATTCACGAGCAAAGCAGGTGAACATGAGGCTTTCATTCACGAGGATTCAGACGCGTGATCAGACACGCGTGATCGACGCTCCGCTGGCACGCGTCACTCACCGTTCGTCACCGTGTGCGGGTGCTCGGTCATTCCGCACAACCTGCACGCACGCATAGACGTAAACACGCGCACGGGAGCGTGTGCGCGGTCACCGGCTGCACCGTGCGTGGCACCAGGAACATCACTGACCCCCCCACCCACACACCCCTTCCTGCCGCAGGACGCTCCGCGCAGTCCCGGGGAGCATCCCGGGTTCAGACCGCTGACCGGGACCGGAGTAATCCGCAGCTCGTAAACAAACACCTGCAGCCCGCTCACCTCCTCTCCTGCGCCCCGGGAACGTACTCCTCCGCCGGCTCTCGGGCTTCTGTCTCCGGTTGTTCCTTCGCCTGCAGCTCCGTCACATGCACCGTAAATCCTGCTGCACCGGGAGGAGTGAGAGCGCACAGCGGGACCCTCAAGACTCACCGAGGCAAGCGGAGGGGGCGGGGCCACGCGCGCTTACGTCACAGCAGAGAGCGAGAGGGGGAGAGAGAGAGAGACCAAATCCGTTCTAACAATGGAGATCCGTCCGCTCGCTCTCTCCGTCCAGCCTTTGTTTTTCTCCCCGCCGACGATCCAGAACCGGCACCAGGACTCTGAGCAGGCGGCCGGAGGTCAGGAGGAGGTCTGCGGACTCCTCCACAACCTCAGACCGTTCAGGGCAAAACGGAGTCTCTAACATGAGAACACATCTGTGTCAGGCTGAGGAAAGACTCTACAATATTCACGTTAATGTCCGTGAAATAAAATAATGCTGCGTGGAGCAGAAAACACGCTGTTTCTGTGGGCCAGTACGGAGGCCCGACAGTGACAAAAAAAACCTCACTGACACGCAGGTGTACCATGAATCAAGGTGACTATACAGAGGTTCACAGATGACAGGAAAATAAATTATTCTAGTCATAAAGATGTTTTATATTTATATAAATGTATTTGTATTTAAATATATGGAGGACCAAAACTACCAAACTAAACTATCCAATAAGCTAACGTTACAATTAAACTGGCTAATATCATAGACCAATGAAAATAAGAAATTATACATGAATAAACTATCACTAATTCAAATATACATATATGTGTGTGTGTGAAATGCAAGAAAAAAAAAATCTTTTTCTGTTCATATAAATTGATGTATTAGTATGCTCAGCATCACTTCATACAGTAAATGAATCAGCTTCTTCTTTTTTTATACCCTTGCTGACATTCATGCTCGTTTTTTTGCAGGTTTGGTCACCCGCGGCTCCTCTGCTGCCAGAATCGTCTCCTCTACTTCGCAATAACCAAAACTGAGCATCAGGAAGAAACAGGTTTTTAAAATTTAAACAATAATAATAAATAATTAAAAACACTGTTAACTGAATAAAAGCCGTTTATGGAGCTTAAAGGTTGAAAATTTTTATGAAGTTTATCTTCAGAACATGAAAACAGACATGAAATCATCCTCAGCATGTGTTCAGTGGACACAGTAGTACATGTTACTCTCCAGCTGCTCGGAGGCTGTTTTAATAATAATCTTCATATTTCTGAACAAACACAAAGCAGGAAGCTTCATCTCTGTGGCACACTGACCTTTACTCTGAGACAAACACACACACCAACACTGTGCACACTCACAAATCAGCTGCTGACAGCCACTGTGAGACAATCCTGTCACCTACAGGCAGAGGCTGGAACTGCAGCGTGATCCACACAGAGGACACTGAGGCTTCAGCTCTACATGTATTCACTTTATTTATTTTTTTAATATAAATATATAGATGTAATATTAGTAGGAGCGCTCCTGCTGCCCTCAGTCTCATGTTTTAAGTCACAGGCTGCTCCTGTGGTCAGGCAGGAGGAAAACAAAGACTGAACTCAGTGAAAAATAAACATTTATAAAATAATTCTGACATTTTTTAATCTTAGGGGGTTAAAAAAGGAAAATAATGCAAAAATAAATGTTAGTATGTATAAATCTCATGAACACAACTTAAATGTAATTAACAGAAACATAAATTTAGGTCAAACTGAATCTTATACACTTTATTTTATTATTGTTTATGTGGTTTTTTTTGGGGGGGGGGGCAGCTTCAGCCCTCCGTACGTTTATTGTCAGGTTTACTGTCAGAGTGTCGGCGCTGCTTCGGAGAGCCTGGAAACGGTTTGTGAGGAAAGCGTTGCTGCTCTTATATAAATATATAAATAAATATAAGGATATATATGAGTGCGCTGTGCACTTACAGAGCGCCGGGGGGATTTTTTCTTGCATGTTTCCATGGCGATCGTACTTTAGTGGACAGTATACACCAGAGAGCGGGGCAGATGGTGAGAGGATAAGGCGCGATGGAGGTCAGGGGAGCCGCGAGGAAGAGGCTGAGCAGCACTTCACACGTGACCTTTGGATCAGCGTGAAACCAGCGACAGCAAGAAGGTCCCAGTGAAACCAGCTGGGCGGTGAGACAGGAAACATGGATGAACGTGGATGAACACTCAGACTCTCGTTTAGTTATTTAGGTTGTTCAGCTTTTTGTTTAAGCCTCCTAGAAATGATTTTTCCTGTTTTTCATTTTTCCTGTTTTTCAGTTTGTTGTCATATTTTCATTTTATGTGTTTTTTTTCTCTGGCTCTGTTTATTCAGTGTGTTTGTACATGTTGGTGAATATTAATACCTCAGCTCTGCAGGTTTTGCGATTTAATGACAGAGAACTTCCCAAATGAACGACATTAACCACTCGCCGTGTAGACGGGAGGAGCGCCTGTTATAGACTGTACATAAAAGATGGATGTAGCCACTGGTTTGACTGTACTTTTGTGACCATATTTGTAACGACAGGGTGTTAGCACATAATTACACAGATACCTGCTCATTAGGGCTCAGCAACGTCCAATCAAAATCCTAGACTTTATCATTATTATCAGGATGTCCTAAAAACTCCCTGAAAAGCCTTCAGCTGATCCAAAATGCTGCAGCAAGAGTCCTGACAGGGACTAGAAAGAGAGAGCATATTTCTCCTGTTTTGGCTTCCCTTCATTGGCTTCCTGTTAAATCCAGAATTCAAAATCCTGCTCCTCACATACAAGGTCTTAAATAATCAGGCCCCATCTTATCTTAATGACCTTGTAGTACCATATCACCCTATTAGAGCACTTCGCTCTCACACTGCAGGCCTACTTGTTGTTCCTAGAGTATTTAAAAAGTAGAATGGGAGGCAGAGCCTTCAGTTTTCAGGCCCCTCTTCTGTGGAACCAGCTTCCAGTTTGGATTCAGGAGACAGACACTATCTCTACTTTCAAGATTAGGCTTCAAACTTTCCTTTTGCTAAAGCATATAGTTAGGGCTGGACCAGGTGACCCTGAATCCTCCCTTAGTTATGCTGCAATAGATGTAGGCTGCCGGGATTCCCATGATGCATTGAGTTTTTCCTTTCCAGTCACCTTTCTCACTCACTATGTGTTAACAGACCTCTCTGCATCGAATCATATCTGTTATTAATCTCTGTCTCTCTTCCACAGCATGTCTTTATCCTGTCTTCCTTCTCTCACCCCAACCAATCACAGCAGATGGCCCCGCCTCCCTGAGCCTGGTTCTGCTGGAGGTTTCTTCCTGTTAAAAGGAGTTTTTCCTTCCCACTGTCGCCAAAGTGCTTGCTCATAGGGGGTCATATGATTGTTGGGTTTTTCTCTGTATGTATTATTGTGTGATCTACTGTACAATATAAAGTGACTGTTGTTGTGATTTGGTGCTGTGTAAATAAAAGTGAATTGAACAAACTCTCACTGTGCACCAAACTTGGAGCTCCGCCTTCTTGTTCGCTCTGTTAGCACGGTAACCTCACAGCAGCCATCTTATTGGTAACATGATGTCATAAAAAAGGCTCCAACAGCACAAACACGGTGCAGACATCTAGCTTAGCAGCTACAGCCACCTGTCAGTCACAGAGGCCACGCCCCTAACAACTTAACGAGATGAGTTCCTGCACAGATGTTGGGGTGAAACTATAAACAGAGACAAACTGCATGAGTGGGTGTGATTTCACACTGAAATATATCCATATATGATTAAAATGTCATTTTAATGATAAATGGAAAAATGACCGACTGAACCTTTAACTGTTGTGAAGGATGTGGGACGGCGAGCGCCTGAGACTGGTCAGCACACAGCGGCGGTGTTCATCCTTCGTTAGACCCGGTCCTTGCATACGTGCACACAGCGTCTCTATGCTCGATCACTGTAAATGCACCGTTATTGATAATAATAATGAAACAATGGCTTCAGTCCTCGTCCTCTCCAGGCCGCATGAAACGAACGACCTGATGTTGCTTCGTTACACCTGTCACAGCGTGGGCGGGGCCTCAGGGATGGCGCAGCGGCCGATGTTTCACCTGTGTTACATGTTTCTGCGACACGACTGGATAAAATCATTTCTGGTCAGTTTTTAACTGGCAGCTCTCGATTTTTCCTTCTGTGCTTTAGTAATTATGAAAGACCAACCCCCAACCTATCTCCCACCCACCCACACACCCACACACACACCCACCCACACACACACACACACACCCCTCCTCCCAAAACTAATGAAATGTCTTTCCTCCTGAGGTAGCTGAAATAATGGGTGAAGACGGGGAAAGGGGGAGACCATAAATGATAATGAAGTACCTCATTCTCCTTTTTAATTCTTTCCTCCCCCTCCAACCACCTCCTCTCCACCCCTCCTCCCATCTTCACCCCCCTCCTCCGTCCCACCATCTACAAATTTTCTCATTTTTATTTCCACCTCCAGAGCCACCGCCCTGCCATCCCTCCATCCTCCTCCTCACCCATTTCTACATTGTCTGCAGTAGCACCCCCCCACCCACCCACCCCTGCCAGGAAGCATCCTGGGTAATTTCCTCCTCTTATTGAATTGGGATGGGGGGGTGGATGGAGGAAAGATAAAGGGCTGGGCAGATGAACGGAGGCTTGGGATGAGTGCTAATGGAGCTGCTGGAGGATTCACACATCTCAAATATGCAGTCCCTCATCCTCCTCCTCCTCCGTCTTCTTGTTTCGTCTCTGGGGTAAAACTACAAATGCCCCCCTCCCCTCCTCACCCTCTCTCACTCACACTCATAAGAACGAGCCTGACAAAAGACTGCGACCTTCTTCTATTTTTATGTAAGAATGCTATTCAGCTGTTCAGACGCACACACACACACACACACACACACACACACACACACACACACACACACACACACAGTGTGAACCTGATGCTCCCTCCTGTCCTATGTTATTTCTATAGGTGAGTGACTCATTGCTCCTCTATTCCTGTCTGTACTTCTGTTCCTCTGGGCCCAACACTATAATCACAGTCTCATCCTGCCACACAGACACACACACACACACACACACACACACACACACACACACACACACACACACACACACACACACAGACACACTGTCTGTTAAAACTTAACTCTTCCTGTGTCGCTGTCGCTCTGAGGTTGTGTAGATGTTTGCGGCAGTTTTATTGGCATATAAATAAGAAATAACAGGAAATGTGTGCAGAGGTTAGGGCAGCTTTACACCAGCAGGGGGCGACACCTGATCTCAGTAAACCTGATGTGTCGCTGGCTTCATGTCCACACTCACACAAAGAGAAACATGCGTGCAGCTCTGCGTGCAGAAAGCGTGCCGCCTTTGTGCACTGGTCAGCTGATGTCGTCACAAAGATTTCAGCAATAAGTCGGCGCTACCACGGAGACAGTCTGGCAATCACCTGCAATCTGTTGTTCACATTAACTCCTCCCATTCACGGGTTTAAAACTGACCGGTGACACGAAGCTGCAGGACGGCGAGTTACCTGCAGAATGACACGGGAACACGAGCAGCTGGGAACCAGACGATACGAGATGCATCGCAGACACGTTACGCTCAAAGACATCAGCGCGATGATGCACCTGAGTGACTGCAGGCCAATCAGACTGGCTGTGCCGGTGTTGCGCCTCCAGCTTACTGAATCCAAATAAATTCCATGCAATAGCTGCAAAAACTCCAGTTTCTCCCAGTCACATGATCGTTTTGGAAAGTATGTCCAAAAGGAGCTGCAGCTAACAGCTACGTTCAGCATCCACACAGCGGTCACCTCCATGAGTGAAGCACTGAACACTGCCGTGTCAGGGTGGGCTTTTTTAAGCAGTTTGTGGATTTTAGTGGAATAAGTGAGTTTTTAGTCGGAAGCCAACAAGAAATGCTGCACTGGCTGTGGAAGCCTGAGAGCTCATTAAAAATCGTCTCCATGACCGACACGCAGGCACAGACGCTGATTATCGGCAAACAGCTTCAGATATCGGAGCTGATATTGATCGTGGACCCAGATCACATCGAACTCGAACGGCTGGAGGCGCAAAACAGAAGCGGCGTATTTTTATTGATCGCAGGCCGATGCACGGCTGCAGATTGATGCGCGCCTGTTTATGCTGAAGCATTTACATTTCTTACTTTGCTCCCAAACTTCTGAAGCACGGACCAATAATTAGCCGCCATCTGAGGGTCAAACTCACAGCGACTCCCCACAAGCCCAAGCGCTCCTCCTTCAACGAGGCTGCTGTCACACGGCAGAGTGCAGCAGAGGTCAAAGGTCAAAGGTTTGTAAAAGGAAAAAGTCAGAAAGTTTTTTAAAGCTGCAGCTGGAGAACGATGCTGAGCGTAACCAAAGCAACAAACATGTTTGCATGAGCTCGATAATGAGGCGCCACAAACCAGTGAAACGCCTCTGACATCACCACGCAGACCAGAGAGAAGCAGGAAGAGTGTGCGTGCATGTGTGTGTGCGTGCATGTGTGTGTGTGCATGTGTGCGTGCGTGCATGTGTGTGCGTGTGCGTCCGTGTGTGTGTGTGTGTGGCATTGAGTGTGTGTGTGCGTGTGTGCGTGCGTGCGTGTGTGGCATTGAGTCTGTGTGTGTGTGTGCGCATGTGTGCGTGTGTGTGTGCGTGCAGCATTGAGTGTGTGTGTTTCTCTCTCCTGAGCTAATTAACTCGACGCTCAGAGGCCGGCTTAATTGAAAAGGCTCAACCTTCGATTCCCCCACCCTTATCTTCCCCCACACACACACACACACACGTGAACTATATGACTGACAGCGAGTGTGTGGTATTGATAGACGTGTTGGAACAATGTGGAATGAAGCAGTCGCAGCCCCCACCAGCCGAAGGATGAAGCTGATGATGGAGCTCCACCCAGTCAAGTTTCCTGACTGTGGAAGTGCTCTTCATCATTCAGCAGGACCGTCGAATCCAAAATATCGACTCTACGCTGAAATATGATCAGAAACCTTGAGCCGAATGACTGGGATTAGTCTGGACCGCTGCAGAGCTCCATTCCACTTTCACGCCAAAGTGACCATTAACCATTCAATGTCCTCCAGGTCACCCAGCAACACACCTGCAGTTAGAGGCGGGGTTTGTTTAACCATGTGAAAGAGTCTGATTAAGTTTTTACAGCAGGTGTAAAGGTCGACATGCGGAGGGGAAATAACAGAAGTCAGGACGGCGCAGACAGACACACAGGAAGCTGACAGAGCCGCAGGATGTGATGCAACCCGATAAAACCAGAACAGCCGGAGAGGAGATGAGGCATGAGATCGTGCAGACGCTCTTCAGCGACCGCTGTCCTGCTGCACGTTAGCACACCGTCAAACTTTCAGGGCCCAATCAGCAGGTTCAGCCTCTGATGACAATGCTTCCTTGCAGAAATGCGCCGGAGGCCGGGCCGCACCGACGCCGTCTGATCACGAACACAAACCTGTCTCATGCTTAACGAAGAGCGTGGTGGCTGCACTGACCTCAGCGAACGCACACTCACACTCTCGTCTCATTACGGAGCTTTAATAGCAGCGCAGGACGATGTGTGGGAGGTGTGTTCCTGCGGAGGGATCGGCGCTCCTCCTGGTTTCCTCCCACACGCCGTCACACACGCTTGACCTCCGGACTTCCTGTCTAACATCTCCTCTCACGCACGCAAACACACCACTGTCACATACCTTAGTGCTGCTGATGCTCTGCAGCTTCATCTGCTTCATGTAGGTGGTGGTGAGAGGCACGTTGTAGTCGATGACCTCTGACACCTGAGGGCTCGGCCTGTCGTTCTCTGTAGAGGAGATGAGGAGAAGCCATTAGGAGGCACGCAGCATCACCGAGAGACGAGGAGCTCGTCCTGCTCCGATATCTGTTCCTGTGCTTCTAACAGCGAGCTCAGTGTGTTTTTTACACGCTTGGGTCTGGATGATGTCATAGAAATCAGAAGGAAGCTGTGTTAAAGGGGGAGGAGCTAGAGCAGCTTGTTTTAGTTAGAGGATCAGGCTCAGTGTGAGAAAAAGAAGGATTATTTTGGACTGGGAGTCATGCAAAGCTGCTATCTGAGAGTCCGGGGGTAAAGACACCCAGGGCCGATTAAAGCAGCCGAAGAAGAAGTGAGAGAGTGAGTTTGTAATGTTTCACTGCACCCAGCAGCATCGCCCTCACATCTCCTCCAGCCGTGCTCGCAGTCATTCAGGACGTGTCTAACACCTGGAGGCATGAACAGAGATCATAACGGGATCATCAGCAGGACCATCCTGACTGACTGGTGGGACAAAGCAGCTGTGTTTCATGTAGAAAGCAGAGCTCCTGGCTCCTCTGTCAGAATCACTTTATAGGAGCTCATCAAACTTTGTTGACTCGTCCTGAGACGTCAGCAGCTTTGCAGTGACATCAGCGTTTGGCGCCGTGAGAATGATGGCGGGGTCACCGATCAGCGATCAAACATCTGTTATAACATCTCCAATCAGCCGTGATGCTCGGGTCGACACCTCGCCTGAAGCAGAGGCGCATCTACACTGGGGGTACAGCGGCCGCCATTTTTAAAACAGTTCAGAGTTCAGATATTTGCATTTTACTGATTTACTGTCGATCTATAATCTCTGTGTCAGAGCCGGCGTCACCGTAACCTGACATTCATCTCTCTCTCTCTCACACACACACACACACACACACACACACACACACACACACACACACACACACACACCTTTATGTCGTGTGTTTAGTGACTCCCACTAAAGTTCAGCTGTGAATTATTTAATGCAATTAATCAGTGCAGAGCGGGACGCAGTTAATTGACACTGACAGCAGCAGGACCACCGTGTGTGTGTGTGTGTGTGTGTGTGTGTGTGTGTGTGTGTGTGTGAGTGTGTGTCGCCCCTGCCAGGCAGGAAGGCAATTAGCTGTTTTCCCTCACTGAGAGGCATCCAATGGCAGACACCCTCCGTGTGTGTGTGTGTGTGTGTGTGTGTGTGTGTGTGTGTGTGTGTGTGTGTCTGTTGGGATTCACAGGTCTTGCTCTGACAATCAGTTGGACGCTCCGACTGTCGGGAAGTTTTTACCGCAGAGAAACTCGATCGGTAAAACGTGTTGTGATGGCGGCAGTTTGTTCATCGAATTCAGGAACCCGTCAGGACTCCTCTTCAGACCCCCCTCCACCCCCACCCCCACCCCACTCCTCTTCACCCCACTCCTCCCCAGACTCTGTGGAAAATGAGCGTTTCCAGGCCCATTTTCTTTGTTAAAGCCATTAATTAGGCTAATTGAGGAGAGAGACGGGACAATCCAACGACTCCTCGATTTAATGAGGGATGAGAAGACGGCAGAAGGGGAAAAATGGGGGAAGGGATGGAGGAAGGGTGAAGGGAGGGATGGTGGGATGGGACAAGAAGCCGGCAGCAGTGGGGGAGGATAGAAGAGCTCGATGGATGGATGGATGGTTGGAAGGATGGATGGTTGGATGGATGGATGGATGGTTGGAAGGATGGATGGTTGGTTGGATGGATGGATGGATGGATGGATGGATGGATGGATGGATGGATGGATGGATGGATGGTAGATGGATGGATGGTTGGATGGATGGATGGATGGATGGATGGATGGTAGATGGATGGTTGGATGGATGGATGGTAGATGGATGGATGGATGGATGGATGGTTGGATGGATGGATGGTAGATGGATGGATGGTTGGATGGATGGATAGATGGATGGATGGATGGATGGATGGATGGATGGATGGATGGATGGATGGTTGGATGGATGGATGGATGGATGGATGGATGGATGGATGGATGGATGGATGGATGGATGGATGGATAGATGGATGGATGGATGGTAGATGGATGGATGGATGGATGGATGGATGGATGGATGGATGGATGGATGGATGGATGGATGGATGGATGGATGGATGGATGGATGGATGGATGATAGATGGATGGATGGATGGATAGTTGGATGGATGGATGGTAGATGGATGGATGGATGGTAGATGGATGGATGGATGGATGGATGGATGGATGGATGGATGGATGGATGGATGGATAGTTGGATGGATGGATGGTAGATGGATGGATGGATGGATGGATGGATGGATAGTTGGATGGATGGATGGTAGATGGATGGATGGATGGATGGATGGATGCAGCACGCACATGATCAGGTCACTGCTGCAGAAGCATTCAGTGCTTTAAAACGTGTGTGTCTATGAGCGCACAGGTGAGCTTCAGAGGTTTAAAGTTTGAACAGAGACAGAAAAGATGCTCCTGCTGATGGACGCTTCATCTGTGCACTACTTTGACACGCTCGGGTGTTTCTGTGTTCCCGTGCGCACTCTGGTGTTTTGTATTTTAGCGGTGTGAGGCTGATCTAAGTGGGACGTCGCTGTGCTGCCACGCTGACGACAAACATCCTAAATCTTTAACCAGCTGCTGCGTTACAGCGTCTGCTGAGGAAGGTGAAGCTGCTCTGTGTTTATTCACACAACAGACGCTGAAGGCTGGAGGCGGCTGGCCGCGCACAGAATGCGAGGAATGTGGACGTCTGGGTTTCTCTGCGGACTTCTCGGCCTCGACCGTCTCATCTCTTTCGTTTTTCGTCTCTGAACCGAAGCAGTAAAAGTCAGACGGTGTCACGATTTTTCCCTGCAGCACAACAATGTTTTTAACGTGAGCGTTCCCATTGTGAAGCGGCTCCAGCTCCGTTTGCTCTTTACACCTCGCTGTTTGCATTAAATTGGCTTTGTGGTGAGAAGAAAGATTTCCTGCAGGCATGCAGCGCTGCGAGGAGCAGCGAGAATCTCACAGTGTTTGTTTTTATGTCTAATTGTGTTTGTCGGGCGGCTGCAGAGGCTTCAGAGCTGCCATGAGCAGCTCCTCATCAGCGTGACGGACAGGCGGCTGCTTTTCAAACTCGTTACATTTCCCTCATTTCTCAGAGACTGTGTCGGCACAGGACGACAAATCTGTAACGCGGTGCACAGTACGGGGCTCAAACACGACCTTTCCCCGAGCATCGTCCAGGCCTCATCCTCCCGTGCTCCTGTGTTTAAGCTCTGCAGCTCAAACACAGGTGAGAGGCCCGTTTGTACCTTTGCAGTCCTGCGCGGTGGTGCTGATGTGCATCCTCTTCTGACACTCGCCGCAGCTCATCAGGAAGCGAGTCACCGCCTCTCTGGGCAGGAAGGCATACGTCTCCGCTATCTGAGGGAGAGAACAGAGACAGAGAGGAAGAGGATGTTCAGTCAGACTCAGCTCTTCATCGAGTGTCTGAGATCAGGGAAAACGCGTCCACGTGTCGCTATGTTTCATCGGTCTCTGTCATCGTGCGTTCACTTTTGTTTCGTTAGCGACGTGTTTTTGTCAGAAAACAAAGATGGCAGACCAAAACTTTAATAAATGAAACAAACGCTGCCATTGACCTTCGGGCGACCGTCACCTGGTGGGAGGCGACCCGTCTCCGGGCAATCGCCATGCCGCTGCAGTCGATTTGAGTTTGTCTGTACCCACGAGCACGGCACGGCTCTCTGCAACAGCTGACCCAACTCAGCTGGTGACATTTCAGAATAAAAGCGAGGCTGCTGAGCGTCTGTTACACCGTTACGACAGTTCTGGTCACGCTGCGGTCTCCGACCTTTTTAGCCAATAAGTGTGTGATATCACCTTCTGACCCGCCCCTCAACCATCACGACTGCTTCTTAACACTAACCTGGGGACAGCTTCATAACAGGACGTCCCTCACTGGGAGTGACATCACTCACCGGGAGTGACATCACTGACAGCTGACACCATAAACTCTGTTATCAGCAGAAGAATCAAACGCCATCGGACACGTCGGCGAACCAAGGCGCAGAAATGACTCTACAGGTATGCTTCATCATCATCATCATCATATTATTCATTCTTCGTCTTTAAATAAAAGTGAGAAAATAAAGTTGAATAAAATGAAATGTTTGCGTTTGATTATTACACCAAAAATAGAATCTGTCCAACTTTGTAAAAGAGTGAAAGAAAAACTTTCCACACGACGACGTCGAAGACGCGAGGTCGATGAACGTGTGGGAGGAAATCAAACATTTATTCAGGAAAAGGAGCACGGAGGAGGAGGAGGAGGAGGAGGGGGAGGGGGAGGAGGAATTGAATGGGGGTTGCTGTGCAGCACGTGTGTGTGATGAAGTAAATGTCACTCACACACACACACTGGGCTTTGTGGCATTATAAGGCTCTCCTGTGTTTACTCGATGGGTGGAAGTTAATGTGCATGAGGCAGAAGAAGCAGCTGAAGATGGCTGATGAAGATGAACGAATAAAGGATGAGGAGACGAAACGAAGAAGGAAGAAATCTGTTCCAGCCTCTCCTGCACTGCAGCAGATTCACCAGCAGAGGGCAGTGTCAGCAGCTGAGACTGGTCTCTGAGGCATGTCAGCCTCCTGCAGCAGCTGAGACTCTGCAGGCTTCATGGTGTCAGAGTTTAACGCTCAGAGAACCACAGCGAATAAAAATGAAAGAGAAATAGGAAGTCCTCAGCACGCAGAGCCCAGTTCACGCGCTGTGAAACAGGTCTGGATGCACGTGCAGGACGCAGTCACAAAGTCTGACTTCCACCCTGAAACTGCCCATCACAGCTTCTTCTCTCAGATTACTCCTACCCTCAGCCCCCGCGCCTCATCAGGAGCATCTGTTCAAAGATCTTCAGCCAACTCATCTCATGTATTCCCTCAGCTTTGATCACTTGTTGTCAGCCTCAGCTTCATATTAAGAACTCATCATTCGTCTTTTGCTTCCAGCTGCTTCATGGTGCTCACCGATCATCCTCATTTATCCGCAGCTTCATTTTCAGTCGTACCTTTAACTTCAAGTTTTTATTCTCAGTTTGACCTTTAGCCAGGTAACACTGACAGCTGGACACCAGTTACCTCAATTCAATTCAATTTTATTTATATAGCGCCAAATCACAACAACAGTCGCCTCAAGTTACCTGAGATGATGTTGACAAAAGTGGGAAAATATCATCAAACTGTCCAGATACTACTGTGCGTATGTGTGTACGTGTATCTCCTGACACACAATGACCCCCATCCCTGTGGGGCCGTGTATATTTGTACATGTGACAGGTCAGCTGAGCATCGACCGACGACTGCGTTTGCACGTTTCAGTGTGTGAACGCTGGGAGTTTTAATGCTCAGCAAACATTTTTAATCTTCCTGGTGCTGCTGAGCTGATTATTGATCAAGTGACTGAAATAAGCCGCAGACGAGAAAAGACGCGTTCTGTGAAGAACTGGGCGGTCAGACTAAAGCAGGTATCTGATCACACAGGTGTGACACACACACTCGTCACTGCCTACCCGATAATCCCGTACGCTCCTCACAGATCTTACTGCTCGCTGCGTCCATGTTCAGCTCCTGGAGCTGTATGTGGAGGTGCCCTTGTGTCGATACCGAACCCCAAAAACCATCAGGTCACCTGGTACAGCACAGAGGTGCAGCGGGCGCCTCACAATGAGAAGGTCCGTGTTTGAGCCCCGTCAGGCTGCTGCGATGCAGAGGACGAGCAGCCTGTGCCAGCCTGATAGAGCTGAGGAGAAAGGAGCCTTCGACCACACACACATGAAATAGTTTGAATAAACCGCCACCTCCCTGTACCAACAGCGGGCGGCCAGAAGGGTCAGCGGCGAGCGACCTGCACAGCAGTGCGCAGCCACGACGCCTTATCGACTCAGTGATCTTTTTATTTGGACCAAAGAAGCTCTGACGAAGCTTCAAAATCAGAGATTTGACTCGTTTATAGCCAAAAACAAAAACCTCGGAGCTGTGAGTAAATTCTGCCTTGTGTGTGCGCGCTCTGAGGCGGACGTGCACCGGGCCGCAGCGAAGCTGCCGGGTTAGCGTCAGAAACTGAAAGCAGACAGTTGCAGGGCTCTGCTCTCTGCCCCGAGACACTCAAAGAGGAATGAAGCCCAAAGAAGAGGAAGAGAGACGGAGAGAGAGGAGCTCGGGTGAAGCAACAGACAGCACGAGTTGTGAAAGAGAGAAACGGCGAGCAGGGCAGAGGTGGGAGGGTGGTGCGAGGCGTAAAGACCACAGAGAGCCACAGAGGACAGGAAGCTGGCAGCGCCGCGCTCACAGCTTTGTAGGTCTTCTTCTGGCCGGCGTGCTTCGGTGCTTTGCCGGGGTCGCTGCTGATCTCCACGTGCATGGCGTAGATGATGTCGAAGAAGTCCTCCACCACCGCCACACGCTTCAGGGACGAGTCCACCGCCGAAACGCCGTCCGCACACTGCAGGGACACAGAGACAGATTCTCAGTTCATTCACACTTTTTGACCTTTGACCTAAAGCTTCACAGACGAGAGGAGACGAGGGCGGAGGCAGACGCCCGCATCACGCCGCCATCAGCTCTGTGAGCTTTCACAACACCTGGTAAACATTCAAGAGGACAACATAAAGAAATGTTTTACACAACATGAACGAAATGTTACAGATACCAAAGAAATCCATCACTTTAAGAACAAACGTGACCCCTGGAGGGTCAGCTCTGAATTTCAGGAATAAAAACAAAAGACTGGTGAAGAAATCAACCGATCAATCAATCGATCAATAACCAGCTTTACAGATATGAAGGCAGGAGGTCTGCCAACCATTGAACTGATGAGAAAAATCCCTGAATTTATTACAGAACACTGGCTTCATTCCTCTAATCACTTTGATTGATCTGAAGACTGTTTTTAATGTAATCCACCTCAGCTGGTCAGAAAGTCGATAACGAGGTTTAAACATTTATTCCTTTTTCTTTGGTTACATAAAAGTCTCCAAAAGCTGATTCTGTTCATCTGTGTTCAGAGGGAGAAACGTTTCATCATCATCAGGTGACTTCTTCAGTCTCAGCTGACTGCAGGTTTCAACCTTATAAACAGGACATTTGCATAATGACTGAAACCAGCCCAGTGAAGGAACAATGGGCTGGGAGGTCAGTTCCTTCATCTTAATTATGCAAATTCTCATTTGTCAACAACCACTGATCAATGGCCATGAGTCCCATTCACAGAGAGTTGGGGAATGGCTGCAATCACAGCATTGTAAGATGGTGACAGATGTACCCTTAGGCCCCCTCCTCCATTCAGAGATGGTCTTTCCCTTTTCACGTAAATGGCCTCCTTGACTCCGCGCTCAAACCAGCGTTCCTCCCTGTCCAGGATGTGTACATCCTCATCCTCTGTTTATAAGATTGGGGAAACCTGCAGTCAGCTGAGACCAGAGGTGGGTAGTAACGAGCTACATTTACTCCGTTACATTTACTTGAGTAAGTTTTTGAAAAAAATGTACTTTTTAAGTACCTTTTTTGCACGATACTTTTTACTTTTACTTGAGTACATTTATGAAGAAGAAACGGTACTTTTACTCCGCTACAT
The DNA here is from genome assembly GCF_013358895.1 of Oreochromis aureus. Classification (NCBI taxonomy): domain Eukaryota; kingdom Metazoa; phylum Chordata; class Actinopteri; order Cichliformes; family Cichlidae; genus Oreochromis; species Oreochromis aureus. Next base: position 1,313,591 of record NC_052961.1, read on the forward strand.
TTGCAAAATTCGACTCGTTACTTTAAAAAAAAAAGATAGTTTAACACATTAGATAACATGCCGTCAGTGGAGTTTCCGGTAACTTGTTTTTTTTTTTACCAATGAGACGTGGCCATACAGTCACATGACCAGTTTGAAACCGTGGCGGGCAGAGCGCCCAAGCGTTTCAAAGTAGCGACACACGGAAAGAAGAAATATGATGGCAGAGTCTACGCTAGAGCTGAAGAGGATGAACACCTTTGGCCTCACATACAAAGAATGTTTCGCTTAAAACAGCACAAAAGAACAGCTGTGTCTGCAGTGTCGGTGTCTTCAGTCAGAGCCAAAACAAACCAACTTTTCAGTGTGAAACAACTCAACTCGTGTGACCTGAGGAAACGGTAAGTTTTCTCTAAATATCTTTTAGCTGTGGTTAGCTGGATGTCGGTCTTATGTTACAGCAGCTGTGTCGAGCTCGAGCTGCGAGTCATATTTCCGGCCCTACGTTGTAGTGAGATAAGTTTGTGGGTGTTTTGTGCAGCTTCAGCTGTCTTTTAACTGCTCAGCTGGTTAGCTAGCGTGAGCTATAAGCTAACAGCTAGCCTGGTTAATGACGCTGGAGTTCAACGCACATGCAAACAGCTCGTCTCTACTGCTTTAACTGTTAAAACAGAAGGCAATACTGCGGCTGACAGGGTTTATTATGTGAAACAGCAGCTTGTTTAGTTTAAACAGTCTGCATTAAGCTGGGCAAACACTGCGATTTTTTTCAGTCGTTATTATTCCTGCTCTCCTGCTCAAACAGACGTACAATTAAATCTGCGACCTGAGTGCTCAAACTGTGCGTTGAAGCTTAACATACAAAAGTTCATAGGTCAGTGTTGGATACAGAGGCATTAATCTGAACTGTGGATCATGCTGTCCAGATCATGACGCACTGCCGTGCTTTGCTCCACCTTTCTCTTTCATTTCTGTGTTTGTGCGCGTGCCAGTGTGAGAGAGCTGGATGGTGTTAACTGCTTTTCATTACTGTCAAAGGAAAAACCCTTCAATTTATGGCTGCTCTGGGATCATGGCCACCTCTTGTTTAGAGGGTTCCAAACTTTCTGGAACGTCACCAACTTCTAGGAAGTCCAGCTGAAAGTTGGAGTGGTTATTAGTTCTCTGAGCTTCCTAAATGAGCTCGGAGCTGCGAGGCAGGTGATAATCCTCTGCGGGTTAACAAGCTATGGCATTACATGGGCGAGGCTTACTGTGTGTGTGTGGGCGCAGAGAATAGATTACACACATCGATCAGCGGAGAAAAACATCTCCTCGCCGTTATCTATAAGACAAGAGGAACATGCATATCAGAGGTTGAACGGTCTCTGCTGAGAGTGTGACGGACTGTTCCTTAACAGGAACAGGAAGTCAAAGTAAGAGACGGATGAGCAGCCTGAAACATCCAGGCCTGCCCAGAGGGACAAACATCTGCACCTCAGCGCACATGTGACCCAACCTGTTATTGAAACATCCAGCGGGTACCTTTCATGTCCATTCACTGGAGGGTGATCTATTGCATGGCTTTCCTCACATGTGTGTGTGTGTGTGTGTGTGTGTGTGTGTGTGTGTGTGTGTGTGTGTGTGTGTGTGTGTGTGTTTACATTTTACATATTACATTGGAGGGTACAAAGAACATTTGGTCATTCCTGCTGTTGTAAACTTTTCCTGATTATAAAGCAGCAGATGTAGAGCGTCTAATGGTGTGTTCACACCGAACGCGACAGAGGCGGCCAGAGCGTCAGGTTTACATGTAAAGTCAATGGAAAAAAAAGCGATGACACGCGATTGCGGGTCAGTTACTAGCTATTTACTCAAAGTAGCCTTTTCACCAAGTACTTTTTTACTCTTACTCGGAAGCAGATTTTTTGATACTCTTACGTACGCACCTCTGGCTGAGACTGAAGAAGTCACGTTTCTCCCACAAACATCCAGATGCAGAATCAGCTTTTGGAGATTTACTTACCTGGATGATCGAGCATGCAAACAGCTCGCGTTGCAGGCTGAGTGTTGGATACAGAGGCATTAATCTGAACTGTGGATCAAATCATGGCCACCAGGGTTCCAAACTTTCGCGTCACCAACTTCTAGGAAGTGTGCAATTAGTTCTCTTTTGAGGCGCGAGGCAGGTGATGGAGCTTTGTGTTGGACGATCAGCGGAGCCTCGCTGTCGACATGCCGGAGCTGCGACGGACGCACAGGAACAGGAAGTGGTGCGAAGCAGCCTGTGCACCTCAGCGCATGTGACCCAACCAAATTAGGTGTGTGTGTGTGTGTGTGTGTGTGTGTGTGTGTGTGTGTGTGTGTGGGGTGTAGAGCGTCTAATGGTGTGTTCACGACCGAACGCGACAGAGGGCGTCAGGTTTACATGTAAAGTCAATGGAAAAGCGCGATCGATTGCATCTATCGCGCTCGTGACGCGCTGTGTGAACACACCGTAATGAAGAGTCAATGAGCTAAAGCGTTTGTTGTCACCTGAAGAGTCAATGAGCTTCACACACTCACACTCCACACACACACACACACACACACACACACACACACACACACACACACAATTAGGACACCATATCTTGACCCATTACCTCCCCCTTTCCTTCTACGGGTGCAGGTAATAAGTGTTGCTATGGTAACCAGCTGCAGCTTATCACAGAGGAGACGTTTCTAATGTGCCCCCCCCCCGCACACCCACCTACCCCCAGTGCCATTACAACTGTTTGGCAGGGAGGAAGAGGAGGAGGGTGAGAAAGGGGAAAAGGAGCGAGAGGAGGAGGATGGTGATTGGCTGGGAGAGAGGAGAAAAGGAGAAAGTGGGACAGAGGCGAGGAGACAAAAGAAAGGAGTTAAGGTGGAGGAAGACTGTGAGAATGGTGATGGTTGGAGGTGAGAATAAACTGTAATTACAGGCAGATGATTGAAAGACAGAAGCCATGTTTAATATGAATGTTCATTCTTAGAGACAAAGACTCAGGCCATCCCATCAACCAGTCCCATACAGCACAGTACAGGTGTGTGTGTGTGTGTGTGTGTGTGTGTGTGTGTGTGTGTGTGTGTGTGTGTGTGTGTGTGTGTCCTGGAGCGTTGGCCAGGCCCTCATGTGCCAGGCAGATGAAGGGTGCTGGTCTGGCACTCTGTAAATACACATCAGAAGACGAGAGCACGATCATGTTTGAGGTTTGACGTCACAGTGTGTAAAACATACACACACACACACACACACACACACACACACACACACACACGGAGGCCAGAGATTGGAGAGAGGACATGTTTGTCCTCCTCTGTCCGTTCGGACCACACGTGACAGAACACCAGCCGACACCGCGCTCAGTCTGACGTACTGATAACTCACACATACTGAACAATAACAAAGTGCACTCTGGGTGCACTATGAAACAATATACACCAAATCAAAAAAGCTCAATACTGTAAGAGTTACACAAATATAACCAATGTTCAGTCAATAATAGTGCTCAGTGAGGAAAAATAAAAACTTAGTTCACATTTGAAATAAATAAATAATAAAACTAAATAAAAGCTGAGTGTGTGTGTGTGTGTGTGTGTGTGTGTGTGTGTGTGTGTGTGTACTGTCACATAAGCTAGAGTCCCAGGCCAGTGATGTGCCCTCCAACCTCAAAGAAAAGAGGTCAGTGAGGTCTGCTGTGTGTGTGTGTGTGTGTGTGTGTGTGTGTGTGAGAGAGAGAGCATGGGGACACCTTACGGCGCTGCACACACACACAGACACACAAACAGCAGCAAGGCCTCCACATCCTTTGATCAGGAGGTCAAAGTCACGAGAGAACACACACACACATTCTTTTTGTGATATCTTAGTGAGGACATGTCATTGTCATAATGCTTTCCATAGCTGGTTTCCCTAACCATCAAAATTAATGCCTAACCTAACCATAACCTAACTGTAACCCTGACAGTAAAACCACATTTTGAGTCGCAAATACCTTCAAACTTGTGAGGACAGTTGGTCCCCAGTTGGTGAGGACAGTTGGTGAGGACAGTTGGTCCCCACAAGTATAGTAACATTCCAATTTTTGGTCCCCACAACGATGTCTAAACAGGTACACACACACACTCCCTCTGCCGTCCTCTCTGCGGGGTCGTCTCATTAAAACATTTCTGTTTCTTTGACCCACTTTCAGGCCTCTGCGTGAACACTTTCCCCCTCAGTTTATTTTCAGGTGTGAACTCACCTGCACTGTGACAGTGTCCCCGTGAAACACACGTTTCATATTTGATGTTTGTGGCGTTGAGACGAAGACGCTGACAGTGAGTCGCACACGGCGTCTCTGAAGCGTCCGTATTAATGAGGCCCATGTTTACACACTCGTTCATTACCGCCAACACTCACAGTGTGTTCTGAATGTGTGAGTGAGTGACACCAGTGCAACACACACACACACACACACACACACACACACACAGTTATCTCCACCGTCCAGCTGTTTATTTCCACTCTTTTCACAAAGCTGCAAATAAAAATAATAGAAATGTGTAAACACATAATAATGCACTGTGCAAAAGTCTTGAGCCCCTAATTTTGTTATCTTTGCTGTAAAGTGGAAAACAGATTTAAATGATTTGAAGCAGACTTTTTGTCTCATATGGGCCGAGTCTTTGTCTCCGTGGGCCGAGTCTTTGTCTCCTGTGGACCGAGTCCTTGTCTCCTGTGGACCGAGTCTTTGTCTCCGTGGGCCGAGTCTTTGTCTCGTGTGGACCGAGTCTTTGTCTCGTGTGGACCGAGTCTTTGTCTCCTGTGGACCGAGTCTTTGTGTCGTATGGACCGAGTCTTTGTCTCCGTGGACCGAGTCTTTGTCTCTGTGGACCGAGTCTTTGTCTCCTGTGGACCGAGTCCTTGTCTCCGTGGGCCGAGTCTTTGTCTCCGTGGACCGAGTCTTTGTCTCCTGTGGACCGAGTCTTTGTCTCCTGTGGACCGAGTCTTTGTCTCCGTGGGCCGAGTCTTTGTCTCCTGTGGACCGAGTCTTTGTGTCGTATGGGCCGAGTCCTTGTCTCCTGTGGACCGAGTCTTTGTCTCCTGTGGACCGAGTCTTTGTCTCCGTGGACCGAGTCTTTGTCTCCGTGTGGACCGAGTCTTTGTCTCCTGTGGGACCGAGTCTTTGTGTCCTATGGACCCGAGTCTTTGTCTCCTGTGTCTCCATGGACCGAGTCTTTGTCTCCTGTGGACCGAGTCTTTGTCTCCTGTGGACCGAGTCTTTGTCTCCTGTGGACCAAGTCTTTGTCTCCTGTGGACCGAGTCTTTGTCTCGTATGGACCGAGTCTTTGTCTCTGTGGTCTCCGAGCCGAGTCTTTGTCTCTGTGGACCAAGTCTTTGTCTCCTGTGGACCGAGTCCTTGTCTCCGTGGGCCGAGTCTTTGTCTCCGTGGGCCGAGTCCTTGTCTCCTGTGGACCGAGTCTTTGTGTCGTATGGACCGAGTCTTTGTCTCCGTGGGCCGAGTCTTTGTCTCCGTGGACTGAGTCTTTGTCTCCTGTGGACCGAGTCTTTGTCTCAGTGGGCAGAGTCTTTGTCTCCTGTGGACCGAGTCTTTGTCTCCTGTGGACCGAGTCTTTGTCTCTGTGGACCGAGTCTTTGTCTTTGTCTCTCCTGTGGACCCGAGTCTTTGTCTCCTGTGGACCGAGTCTTTGTCTCTGTGGACCGAGTCTTTGTCTCCTGTGGACCGAGTCTTTGGTGGTCCTGTGTAGATCCTTGTTACAGCAGCTGCTCCACCTCTCACTCTTCTCTTTGTTTCCATCCCTCCATCCGAGCCTCCATCTCTCCGCTCTGACCCGCTGCACCTCCACCCTCTCATTATCAGCAGCCTCGCTCTCTCGTTTCCCCTCTTCTGTGCCTCAGCTCGCCATCCCATTTCCAAACCAGCCTGTTGCTAGGATACACACAGTGTCCATTCAATGAAAGCTAAATTGCCCCCTCCACACCATCACCACCACACCTGCTCTTCAGCCTCCACCTCTGCCCCTTTTCATCCAACACACACACACAGCCCTCAGGTACCACGATGCAAAGCACGAGGAAAAGATCCGCCTCCAACAAGAGCATCAGGAAGTGGAGTGCTGTTAATATTTAATAGATGCGTAACATCAGGGTCATTTTAAGCAACAACATGTGAGAAACAGCGTGAATGAAATGAAACCGTCTGCCGCTCTGCAGTCCACTGAGACGTGACGGTGCACCGGGCGAAGCGTCCACAGGACATTTAAAGGTTTCTGCCTTGAGGTCCTTCATTCTGAACCAGAACACTTGAAATACTCGCGTAATCAACACGTGGAGCTGCTGCCTGTTTAAAGCCCCTCCCACCAGCTGTCACTGCCCAATCCTGACCGAGCAGTGCCTCACCCCGCCATCTCTCCAAACCACAACCTTTACTGAACCTAGTGGAGTCCGAGCAGCTCGAAGAAGCAGATGACGTCTCAGTTCTACAAACAAACATATTTAAGCCCTCGCGGGGGAGGGAGGTGGTCACTGATCCACTGCTGATCATGTGAGTCATCACATGAGCCAAGGTGCGAATAAAGTGTGGCTCATCAGCACCAGAGGTTAACACCGAGGGTGAAAACACTGTGATAGACCTGACACGTAAGGTTGGGATGACCATGTGTTTTTAAGAGCTTTCTTTGCATGTGTGTGTTCCTTTTCTACACCTGGGACTCTCCACTATTTGTTTTTAGGACTGATGAAGCTTCAGGGATGAGACGTAAAATGTCTTCATAAACTTAGGGAAGTCCAGTTTCCTCTTTTTTCAAGCTCCTCAGACTATCGTGACTGTGAGCCTACACAGATGTAAATCTGACAGAGCGTTTGTCCCTAAATGTGATCATGTACCTTTGTTACTTAACCAACAAGTGCACCTGAAACAGAGACACCAAGGTCCAAACAGGACTGTAAGAAGCTCCTCGCTAATCAAAGTGCAAACTAACCTGCCACTGTGACTGCTAATGAGGAGCAGGGCGGTCTCCAACGTGAACCGTTATGTTTGAATCAAAGCAGTGAGACCCAGGCAGCACCTGACGGCCATGTACGACCTGCCGGGATGAGAGCGGCATGCGCTTCCACATGTGTGACCAGAGCGCCGACAGTCTGTCAGAAAGGTGTGAACACACCGGGCTCTACACCGCGGGTTTAACGCAGGCTAAAAACAGCTCGGCTCATTCAAAGGAAAAGCAAACGAAGCTTTCATTAACTGCATCTGTCACGCTGCTCCTTAACCAACAAACAGCGCTGCTGCTGTTTGCTCGTTAATTAACCTCCAACCTGGCAGCAAAAATAGAAGCTTCACCTGCTACAGAAATGCTCGCCCACCACACTTCTTTTAGACTTGTGCTAACATAGCTGTGTCGCTAGTGATCACGTAGCACATCATTATATACCAGCTAGCCCAACTTCAGTAACCCTACAAACGTCACTGCTGTTTAGTTTTCTGTCTTCGTTCATGTTGGAAGTGATAGCAGAGCTGTACGTTTGAATGTGTCAGAAATCTCTCAGAACATGCTATATCATGTTTAGGACCCAGATTACTCCGCGAGACTCCTGACTACGGTAGCCGTAATGCTCTAACAATCCATCAAGTGGTGCGGCTTCGTAGCTTACCAAAGTCGTACTAAAACATTTTTGACAGATTGAGCGCCGTGTACCACATAAAATCAGATCGAGGTCAGTAAGCACAACCAGAATTCATACATAAGGAGCACCGGATTATAAGGCGCACTGTCGGTTTTTGAGAAAATTAGAAGGATTTTAAGTGCGCCTTATAGTGCGGAAAATACGGTCGTTCGGTGGACAGCAAACGTGTCCAGACAGTCTCACCTGGCAGGAAAAGTAGCCAATCAGGAAGGCCGCAGGGCTCAACAGCAAAACTGAAAGTAGGAAATCTTCATAATGAGGCATAATCATCAGGACCTCTCAGTCCTTCACTGTTCAGACCCAAAACCTGCCAGGCAGCCAAGAGCGCTGCTTTTTAAAGTTCAATAAATAACCTTTCTGATCATCATGGCGCTCTCAGAGTCACAAACCTGGTAAATAAGCATTACATGTAGAAGAGGTTCAAACCTGACTTTGACATTAATCTTCTATTTTGATTCCATATCACTCAGGCAGACGCTGCTAATCAGTGCTCAGTAACATCAAAATCCCAGAATCTCACTGCACACCAAAATGAAGCTCCGCCTCCTCAGATGCTCTGTTAGTACAGTGACCGCCGTGTTATTGGTCACATGATGTCATTAAAAATGCTCCAGAAGACTCCAACAGCACAAACAGGGTTCAGAGGTCCAGTTCAGGTGAAGCTATCAGCTAAATCCACCTGTCAGTTAAAGAGGCCACGCCCCTAAGAATGAAAATAGGTGAGTTATAGAAGCATTGTACCCATGTACAGGTGTTATGAAGAGTGAAATGACCCACAGAGACCAATCAGTTTGTGTATACATGTTTATTTTAACATCGGAGTCAATGGGACTGACTCACTGCTGCCTCTGCTGGATGTCAGAGGAACTGCAGGTTGGATGTTCTGAAGCATCGACATGTTTTGATTCAACTTTGAGGACTTGCTGACATTTACAGTGCACAACAAAAAGGACCGCATACATGTATGTCACATGTTTCCCGTCAGCCACTTTTAAACATGAGCGCGATCATGTCACGGTTCAACACGAAGACGACGCCCGTCAGATCAACACGAGAGTAACTACTGGAGAAGATTACTGTGATGATGGTGAGAGAGAGAACGGTGATGCAGACACGATCACGCAATAACACACTGCTGCTCTGAGGAGCACTGAGCTAATTATCCAGCAGCGCTGGCAGCAGGGCAGGGAAGGGGCACGGAGGAGGAGGAGGAGGAAGGAGGCGAGCATGGGGTGGGGGGCATCTGTGGGGAGGCTGAAAACGGAACAGAGTGATATGTTTTTTTTATTGTAGAGGGGGGAGGTGGGAAGATGTGATAATGAGAAGGCCGCTGTCCCACAAGAACACCTCCCTCTGCTTCCTCCTCCTCCTCGAGACCCGCCTGCTCTAAAGCAGGAAAACCTTCCATAAAACAAAAGATTCTCCATCAGCTCCACCTGGACGCGGAGGAAGACATGAGCACAAAGAAAACCTAATCCATGGTTTAAACCAAATCAGGAAGCATCGAAACATCGCATTTCCACAAACCACTGTGCTGGATTTAATTTATAGTAGTTATAATGATGTTTAAGAAAGTATATATTCATCATATAACAGTTTATAATACAGCGTGAACCAGGCTGTAATTCCCCTGTAATTAAACAGAATTGCAGGTGTTTGATTTGAAATGACACTTGAATTATAATTCAACAACAGCAGACTGCTGTTACACAAAGGAATAATGACACTGTAAGCAAATTAAATACAGATTAATCTGTCCTTTGTACATCTTTGTATAATGTTCATTATGCTGATGTGCACAATCGGCGCTCTGTTCTACATCATCCTCAGGTCTATAACGTGTGCTCCATAACCAGCCTGTGAACTGCAGCCTGTCTGTAAATATAGTTACTTTGTAACTTCATAGAAAACAAACTGAAGTTTCATTTAAGTGCAGACACTGTATTATAATGAGTTACCAGAAATGAATAAAATAATGTGCTGCAGTCTGTACGGTGTAATGCTCGGCACAGGTACGGCGTAACCAGCAGCTGGTTTGTCATTCAAACATGTTTCTGGATCCATGAACAGGCCGACTTCCTTCACTGTGACAGCGTGGGAGGAGAGTCCCAGCCATCCATTGGTCACTCCATCCTTCACACGTGTCAACAGCAGCAGAACGCAGAGCACAAAGCAGAGTCACTGCTGTTACAGTAAAACAGAGAGATCAGGGTAAATGTTTCCAGGGCGATGATTAGATCCTTCATCTTTACAGGCTGGCAGCGCTTTAAAGATTAGCATAAGAGGAGACACACCCCGGATTGGATGGGGCTCGAAGGCTGAAGGATACATGCACCATAAAATCTGAAAACACCCCAACGACGGGATGACCCGAGCGCCGCCTGCACCTGACCCACCGCCACGGTTCACCAGCAGAGGGAGAGCCCGACACCCACAAACACAGCTCACACCTATCAGAGCGCCACACTCAGCCTTCACACATGAACAGGTGCTGCTGTGTAAGTGCAGACACACACGCGCACGCACACACACACACACACACACACACACACACACACACACACACACGCGCGTGCGCGCGCGCACAGACAGACACACATGCGCGCACACACACGTGCGCACACGGGTGACGTACTGAAGGTCGGTTAGAAGCATTAAACTGTTACTTCATGTATTCACACACAGAGAAACAACCATATTCTACAGCAGCTGTGCCACGTAGTACACAGCATAAACGCAGTAATGCAGTACAGAGTTACAGTATTACAGTGTGCAGGCCGTGCAGCTTCTCTCTGCTGATTTCAATCAGGTTCCACCTCTTCGGTGAATCGGCTATGACGGCGCTCTGCACAGCCTGCTCTGATACTGTTGATGAAATGAGCGACACCAGGAGCATGATGGGAAAACCATCTGAAACGTGAGCGGTCACACTGAACTGCTGTCCCGCTCCGAGTCAGAGGAGCAGCCTAATAACCCCGAATAATTTCATCTCCACAAGCATGACGGAGACCGTCAGGGCCAAATACGGTCGTACTGGAGCCGTCGCCTTGTCACAGTCACGCCGACCGAGGTGACAGCACGTCTCTGCTGCATGTGAGGAATCATTGCTTCCACACAAAGAGCCCACACGTGTTAGTTGTGTCTGAAACACGACCACACCTGCATCCTTCCTCGTGCAGTAATGGGGTTGTAGCTTCGGCGTGATGATGCACAGCAGCTCCACCCGTCGGTTAACACAGACTCAAACCAGCTGGAACCGTGTTTAGGAGCGCGGCCCTCCTCGTCCGCCGTGTGCCGTGTCCACACGAACACGTGTGAGCTGACTCAAAGCAGACTTTACTTCAGCAGCTGTTAGTCAGGAGCCGTCCAACCAGCACACTCGGTTCTTTGACTGACAGCTCTCATTAATGATGCCTGGTGGCTGCTGTTAATATGGCCGCCTGCCTTTCAGGTGGTGGTGGTGGGTGGGGGGGCGACAAGAGGGAGGAGAAGGTCAGCAGGAGGAGGAGGAATGAAGGTGGAAATTGAAGCCTTGCAGTCTAATTAAGACTGGTGTTAATTTCTTTTCACCATCGCCAAAGGAGATGTTCACCATGGCAACAGGAGAACACGGAGGGGGAGGTGAGCCGAGCGTAACGGGGCGAGGATCCACGTGGAGGTTCTCAGCAGCTCTGCTCCTCTCTGAGGGAGCGCAGAGCTTTAAAGCTCGGACGCACACGGCGACGTCCTGTGAAGACATCGACCCGCTTCCAGGCCGAGCGCCTCCTCGCCGGATGGAGCCGCTTTGTTCCTGTGAATAAACTCTGATCAGCTGTGTGCACGCACAGCACGATCTCAGTGTGAACGCTCGTCTCTGTCCATCGAGGACGCTTTATGACAGTCTCATCCTCCGCCCTCCCTCTGCTAGCCTTAGCCTGACCGCAGCTCTCGACTTCACGACCCTCCAAACGTTTCCATCCAGCCCCGCCCCCAGGTTCTGTGTTTGCACTGACATATGAGGAATGATGTATGTGGCTTCAAACTATCACGTTACTCTGACCTTCGACCTCCCTCTTACATGTCACATGTGCTTTTCTTTCACATTGAACCCAAAGTGAGTTGCACCTTTAGAGTATTAATCGCTGACCTAACGTTACTAAACAGTGACGCAGGTTTTGTGTCATGTTTGATGAGAAGCTGCACTTTGCTTGTTTTTACTGCAAACTCCTGACGAAGACCAAAGAAAACTGAAAGACTGTAACAACAGAGACCAGCGCTGTGAGAGCGAGCTGCTGCTGGAGGTTTGACTTTGGCTGTGGGATCAGCTGAAAGCAGGAGGTGAGCGATTTACATCTAATTCTTTCTTCAGCGCTTAATTTCAGGCTCTTTAAAGACACTTTGTCTCATATAAAACAAAGTGGAAGAAGAAAGTTTATTATAGTTTTAATTGGTTGAAGGTGCACGGCAGGTGACCGCGCTCCTTATTTTAAACACAGCGAGCTGTATTTACCGAGAAACCTTTGAAGGCATGGCAACCAGCTAAATTCAGCCTCACCAATTAAGACTTTGAGCTCAATCTGTTGGAAGAAATCACGTTCTCTTTGTCTCACATCCAACCAATTAAAGGAGAAAAGTGTTTTAGTGTTTGGAAAGTTAGTTTCTTCTGCTTTATTTCACTTTAGGTGATAAAAAAAGAGACGCGCAGAGAGAACAGATATTTATCAGAGACTCGGGTACGAGCGTCTTTGTGTGTTTTAAATCTTTCATCTCTGACTTACTGAGTCATACAAGCTTCAGTTCAGCTTTAATAAAATCAAAAAATACCCGATGCCATCGATTCAACAGGATTCATTTGGTTTCCATTTAGCTGTGAGAACAACCGTAACCCTGAGGGTCACCGGTGACTCTGAGGAGGTTACACACACACACACACACACGCACACACCCACACACGCACACACCCACAAACACATGCACGCACACACGCACACACACACGCGCACACACACGCTAGAGATGGCACGATACCACTTTTTTATGTCCGATACCGATATCATAAATTTGGATATCTGCCGATACCGATATGAATCCGATATAGTGTATTTTTTAATCAATAAAACTGTTTTTAAATATCTTGCTGCATTTTGTATAAGTTCATACTCAAGTTTAAATAAACAACAACACTAAAGCTATTCTGTTATACCTGTATGTAAAAAATACACTGCAGCCAAAATATTTCATAGTTCAGCAACACTGATCAATCTAATAAACTTAAACCTGCTCCATCCTTCCTATTCTGGTATTTTAAAGAGTACTTAGCAGAAATATTAAACAACCTAACTAATAGGGTTGCAAACTCCCAGCAAAAAAATAGGAACCCCCCCACCCTCCACCTGATGATGCTTAATCGATGTAATCAACTTTAATTTGATGCAGTGTGAAAAAAATGCACAGAAATAAATTATTTTCAAGAATAATTAAATAGATTCAACATCTTTCTTCAACAGAACTGCAGACTGCACAGATGGTACCTTCCCAAAGGAAAAAGTACTATAGCTTACTAGGGTATATTAGACTTAACAGTTACTATATACAGTAATGGACTTCTATACATTTTACATCAGATTAAAACTTTGGGTGTAAGATTCAGATAATTATTTATTAAAAGCTCGACATTTTAAATGAGAATAAGAAAGAAAAGTATGTCTTTGTGCCCCTTTTCCCTGTTCATGCCCTATCGGCCCCCTGGCTACACTTTGCTAGATCCGCCCCTGCACAGTTACCAGCCGTCAGCTACGTAGAAAAGGATCCTGGTGCAGAAAGTAATATTAAATACATTCTAACAACAGCTTATCAAGCTTAAACGTGCTGCTGTTGTTCAGCCGCTGGTTTCCTCTTTCTGGTGCAAAGTGGGACAAAAACAAAGAAGAGAGACGGACTCGCCACAGAAAAGCCGATCAGCTGATCATTAAACAATTTCATGATTGAAGTAGCAGCAGGAGAGGGAGAGAGAGAGGCAGTCGCTCCATATGTCGGTTGTTAAGCTTAACATGGGAACGCTTTACAGACATTCAGAGATGAACTTACACACTTGCTTTACTTCTCTCTGGGATAACTTCCTCGGAGATGAAATGCTGGTTTGGTAGCGAGGCTACAAATACACACAGCCGCTCTATCACATGATGCACACTGCTCCAACGTGCTACGGTTATGAGCCGAGTTACGCCGTGTCGCAAGTTTTGTGAGGTGCTTTTTTGATATTTAATGGATCGGATTACATTTTTTATTTCTCGCCGATATCCGATCCAGTAATTTACGTCAGTATCGGACCGATACCGATACGTAATATCGGATCGGTCCATCTCTAACACACGCGCGCACACACACTGTCCCCATCAGAGATAGTCAGGGGCGGGACCTCTCTGATGCCCAAGGTAAGATGTTCAGATATTGGGATGTTCAGTTCGAAGCCTTTGAGACACTTTTAATTTTGACTTTCTTTTCACTGTATATATCTTGAGATATTTTAAGTTTAAATTTCAGCTCAGTGAAGCACTTTAAGCACAAGAACTTTTTCGGTACTGTATTTTTCGAACTATAAGGTGCACTTAAAATCCTTTCATTTCCTCAAAAGTGCGCCTTATGTATGAATTCTGGTTGTGCTTACGGACCTCCTCGCACCGCTCGATGGATTGTCGGAGCATTACGGCGACCGTAGTCGGGAGCCTCGCGGAGTGATACGTACTGTGCTTCAACGTAATATTACCATACTGTGTGTCTATAAGGAGCCCAAAATGGCTCCTGTTATGCTTACGAAGCAGATTTCAAACTCTATCAGTCACTCAGTAGAACACGGGAATACAGCAGCAGTGGGAGAATTCAACATTAATGAATCAATGGTACAAAGTGGAGGAAGCAAGAAGGATGAGTAACGTTTGACTTTGACTGTTTGGTTTGGCTTAATGCGCCTTACAGTCCGAAAAATACAGTAACTTATCTTTCTTGTAGAGATGTGCTCCAAATAAAGAACTTTGTGTTGAGAAGGTTGTTAGTTAATCATTTATAAATAAACACTGTCTGTATGGACATTGTTAAGCAATGCGGTTGAAAAATTGGGGTGCGCCTAACTTTTGTGCTGATGCACCTAAGAAAAACAGTTCAGCGCACCAGTGCAACCGTGGCAACACGTTAGTCTCGAGCCGTACAGCATCAGAATCTGTGAGCTGTCGGCTTTCAACGCCGATGGCGTGTCTGTGTACGTGAACGATCCACGCGCTGTGTTTACGTCTCTGTGGAATCCGTTACCCACTCCTTAATCATTTGCTGTTTTAACTCTTTGCTGGTTTTTGAAATAGTTTCAGACAAAATACATTAATATTTAAAAACTGATTCAGGATTTAATGAATCTTCTTGATGCACGCTCAATCGTCCAGGTAAGTAAATCTCCAACAGTTGATTCTGTTCATCTGGACGTAGCGTTTTGTGGGAGAAACATTTCGTCATCATCCAGGTGACGTCTTCAGTCTCAGCTGACTGCAGGTTTCCCCAATCTTATAAACCCAGCCCATTGTTCCCTCAGTGGGCTGGTTTCAGTCATGATGCAAATGTCCTGTTTAAAAGGTTGAAAACCTGCAGTCAGCTGAGACTGAAGACGTCACCTGGATGATGACGAAATGTTTCTCCCACAAAACGCTACGTCCAGATGAACAGAATCAACTGTTGGAGATTTAATGAATCGATTTTGTTTAATTCAAACTCAAATCCCCCCCCACACACACACACACACCCACACACCAACCGAGCAGCCTGACCTTTGAGTTCGACTCTGACACCAGCTGTTGGTTTGCAGCAGCTACACACTTACATCGCGTCACGAGCGCAAGCTTCTCATCACAGCTTTAATGTGTAATGTTCCTCTGATGTTTCCTAACTCAGCATCAATATCTCCCATCAGCACAGGGACCCGTTTGATACCCGTGATGTAAGCTCGCCGGACTCCGGCTGGCTCTGATTTACGGAAAACTTCAAGAACAGCAGGTCAGAGGCTGAGCGCCGTTTTCCCACCATGAGCGCTTCGTCTGTTCACAGAGTCGCCGTTTAACCGTTCATGCTCGAAACAGGCCGACCTCCTCACGTCTGCTGCCCCAGCTGGAGACAGCCGACAGAGGGGGAAGTAGTCATCACATGGGCCTGACACCAGAGCAAAGATAGCAGCTATTATTAGTCCCTACAAGCCACTCAGTGTTTCCTGGGGCCTCAGAGTGCTTCAGTACCACACAAACAGAGTTTACTGTCAGCAGCAGCAAAATGTGCCACAAACAAGCTTCACTCACCTTAAAATGTTTTTTAAAAAATACACTTTTTTACATTATTACACCAAGCCAACTAACGCCACCGTGGCTGGGCTCATCTCTGATGGAGACAGCGTGCAGGGCGGAGGTAGAGAACACCCTGAAGCTGAACGTCCTTAAAACCAAAGATCTCCTCATGGACCTCAGGAGCACAGACAGCTCCACTCCCCTCTCATTATAAATGGAGAACAGGTGGAAACTGCCTCCACCTTCAGGTTTCTGGGCAAACACATCTCCACCAACCTCACCTGGACCCACAACACCATCGCCCTGGTAAAGAAAGCCCAGCAGTGGCTGCACCTCCTCCGAGAAGAACCTGAACCAGGAGCTGCTGCTCCTCAGAGGAGAGCGTGCTCCCACTGGCTGCCCTCTGACATCACGAGACCCTAAACCGGGCCATCACAGGTGACCTCTCATACCCCGCCCATAACCTGTCTGACCCGCTGGTGAGTCAGGTCCCACACCTCCAGACTCACTAACAGCTTCTCCCCACAGCCCACCCTGTATACATTTCTCCTGTTTCTTATTTATATTTTATTCCTTTTGGCTCCAGATCACCTCCCGATGTGGAGCAGCGGCTCTACGCTGATCCCGCCCCTCTCCAGTGACCGAGCTCCTCACCTTATCTCTAAAGGAGAGACCAGACACTGTGTGAACCCTCTGCAGGTGGAGCACACCCTCCGCCTCCCCAGTCTGCCAACCCACAGGCCCCGCCCCAGATCTCCACACAGCCCAGTAGATATGTGTCAGCCAGGACAGCCCGACAACATCCAGAGCCTTCAGCACCGATGGGCGAGTCGTCCCCCTCGTCCCCAGCCTCTGCATCCATTACAGGAGGACGTGACACCTGATGGCTGCATTCTCCATCGTGGAAACAAAGCCTGAAGTCACAGTGCTGATTATACTGACACGCGTATGCGGTCAGTGTTTTACCTCAATGAGAGTCCTGCGTGATCCTCAGGGTGACTGTGTCCAACCAAAGACTCCCAGCTGATATAATTAAGCTCATTACAAACTTCTCTGTTCAGCTAGTTCAAAGTTTTTTCCTGCGAGCGGAAGCTGATAGCTCAGAGTTTAAGCAGGGTGATAAAAACAGCTACTGCAAATCTAAAAATAGCTCACAATAACAGTTTTTCGTTTGCGATCAAACAGATTATCTGTGGTCTGTCACTCGTTTTGCAGATTTTCTGCCACTTGCCAGAAACTACAGGTGTACACAGGTTAGCACTTTGACTATAAGCAGGCATGTTTAAGTGTCCACATCGTGACAAAGAAAACATGCAGCATGCTCCGCAAACTGTGCTACTGTCTCCAGAGAGTCCCTCACACTCACGCTGTAGTCCTGGTTCTGCTCTGGAGACCCTCTGTGAGCTCGAGGGTCACTAACCAGAACCTGCAGCAGGTTCTTGAGCTGTTACATTGAGCAGGACCAGGACCGCCAGCCGAGGCTACCATGTTGCCCACCTGCCCGTCACGTGGAGAATCTTCACATCACAACATGGATTATTTGTGATGTGAAGCATTTCCATTTGCTGGCTGCCACAGGAGTATTCATCCATCTGAGGCTCAGACTTTCCTGTGACAGTTAGGAAGCAGCATCCTGTTTCCGCACGCCGTCTCAGCTGGGTCAGTAATAATTCGCTCCAACGTGAGAGCAGCAGCTGTGCTACAGTCAGTGTTTGACTCCTGTGTGTGACTCACAGCCAAGTACTACAGTCCACCTGCACGCACACCACCTGTGAGTCAGTGTGTGTGTGATCAGCTGTTGATCCGCTCGGGTCATTCCCCACTCAGCGTGATGCCGTCAGACAGGAAGCTGCTCATTCGAGGCGGCGGTGAAATCCTGTTTAGCGTTTGTCACCTGGCTCAGCAGGTAGCAAACGACACAGAAACACAGACGGGCTCGGTCAGCACAACGACAACGCAAAAAGAAACAAATATCACAGAGCGATCAGAGAAACAGCGGGACGCCGCGCTCGCTACTGGGCGAGAGCAAGGACAGCAAAGCCTGTATATGAATGATGAACACAGCCTCACCGGCAGCATCGTGGACGTCACCATCGTATTAATTTGATCGTTTGGCACTAACACCCTGACCACGTTAAACTCACCTAAATCATCTTCATTCATCATTCTGAGGGTGAAGGTCAGCAGGTCGTCTTCACTATGATAATATTGAAGACGTGGACAGTGTGACATCAGTGTTGCAGTAAGAAAAATCACTATTGGCTGTCATAAAAGTCATTGGAAGTCACTAAATGATGTCAAAAAGTAACAGTAAGAGAAGAACTGACTGCGTTACAGTCAGGATGGGAGCAGCTGCTTCGCTCATGAGCGATTCATTTGCAGTTTAGACGTGTAGGTGTGAACATCTCCTGCTGCGTGGGGACGATCGCCCGCCTGTGCGCGCTTTGGCACGGGCGAGGTGCCCACAGTAGCACCGCTGCTTGTAAGAGCGATACGTGCTTTCACGTCAAAAAGTCGTCATAAGTCTCCAATAACACCAGCAAAAGTGGCCAGATTTGTCGCTGGTTACTTTTCACAAAAAAAAGTTGCTAAGGGGGTCTGAAAACTCGCTAAATATAGCGACAAAGTAGCTAAGTTGGCAACACTGCGTGACGTTAGCGGAGCACTAACATCAGCATCACGTCCTCGCGTGAGGTCAGTCGGGTAAAACATGTCACGAGTATTTCAGATTAAAGTGAAAGGATCTCGTTACCACAAACTCAGGGTCAGTGGACTTTAGGGATGATTATGATTTACGAATATTTGAATAGTTATTAAATAATAATAATAATAATAATAATAATAATAATAAAATCTGTTTCTTTTGTAAAGTCATATTTCAGCTCAAAAATCAGCCAGAAACAATAATCAGATAAAAACCTCCGCCACATTTATTAAAACTTCTATTTTCAGGGAAATGCCAAACACTTCACTCAGGTGTTGCAGGTGAAGTCCCAGCGTGTCACGCTCTGCGCTCACATCACCGTTCATGCATCTGGATTTCTGCAAGATTCTGCTTTGGACAAATACCAGCATACAGCACATTTCTTACAGCCGTACAGCAGGTGCCTGAGGTCATGTGATCGGAGCCTGCTGGTCGTGCAGCACACGTGGCTGAAACCTAAAGGAGACTGAGCTTCTCCACGAGGTCTGTGGACCTGTGGTCTTTCTGTTTTTATCAGGAGGTTAGCTAACTGGTTTCCAGTAACACGTCACATTGTGACTGAAGGATCTCCAAAAACACTAAACCAGCTCCGACTGTGGACGCAAATGAAGATGGAAAACAGAACAGCAGCAACGTTTGGAGGGTCGAACATGTGGACAGACGTGATTTCTAATTACTTATCCTGTCTTCCTTCTCTCACCCCACCCGGGGCACAGCACAGTCAGGGTCAACGATGAGAAAAGCCCCAAACAGGAAAGCTTTCCCGGGTGGAGGTCTCTGACATTTCCCATCCTCGGCTTTCCTGTTCAGTGCCACTGCTGGTAGCATGAGGCCATACCTGGACCCTGCAGACGTTCCACAGGTAGTCCAGCTCCTCCAGGATCAATAAGGTTTGCTGTGTCTCTCAGCACAGTCTCAGGAACATAGAGGAGATACTCAGAGCTGGACAGGGCCGTAGAAGGCCTTAACCCATCAGCAGGGCCAGTATCGGCTGCTTTGTGGCAGGAGGACGAGGATGAGCTCTGGAAAAGCTGGACCTCCACAGGAAACTGGTGTGAATGTCTCTGAGCAAACAGACAGAGGCTTCATCAGGGGGGCCTGAGGGCCCAACGTGGGCTCACGGCCCAGCACTGGGGTTTGCCATAGAATACCAGGACTGTGCTTTTTACAGATGACAGCAGGTTAACCTGAGCACATGTGACACACGTGATGCTCTGGGGAAGCATACCCATGGAGGGACACACAGACCTGTACAGGCTAGGCACCAGCACCCTGACCGGCCTCAGGCATCAGGATGAAATGCTTGGAGGTTGTCACACTGTGACAGGTTCCTCCTGCTGCACGACGATGCACACGAACACAGCTGAGACTGTGCAGTACCAACAATGATGTTTAGATGCCACAGAGTCACAAAGTGTGAAAAAAAAATCTAAATCAAGTATGGAATGAAAACTTTACTATGACCCAGTCGTTAAAGTGTTTCTACTGAATATCAATAAATTATTATTATTATATAAATTATGCTTTTACTCCTGGATGATCCCAAAAAATACATCTGATATCAGCCCAGAGTCAGTGACACATCAGAAGATCCACGGCGACGTTGTAACATCGGGACAAAGAGCGGGAACAATGAGGGCGGAGCGTCAGGATGGAGAGCCTTCCACAGTGTGTGGATAGTCGTTATATCAGTTATATCCCTGCTTTCAGTGAGAATAAGCAGGATTGATCTGTGTATCACTGTAGGGTCTACCTTACAATATAAGGCGATGGCTGCTGTGATTGAATTGAAGTGCTTACTGTTGCTCCATGTGACAAACAAAGATCTATTCAGGCTCGAGTGCATTAAACCCACTTTTTAAAAAAAGTACCGGTTACATATTTTCAATCACGTTCCCGGTGAAAGCCCAAACCTCGCTGGTGGGCACCAGAATGTTTGATATCCAGCGTGTTTTTTTAAAAACCACAAAACGTCATAAGCGTGCATATTATACTGTGCTTTACTACTGCCACATATGAGCTACTGTGTAGAGGTCTGGGGAAACACATACAAAAGCAACACACAAACAATAACTATAATACAGAAAAGGGCCATTAGATTAATAAATGATGTGGGGTACAGCGACCATACAAATGCACTCTTTGTCAAAATGAAAGCTATTAAATTCCAAGACTTGGTGAAGCTTAAAACAGCGCAAATAATGTATAAAGTAAGAAATAAAATGCTTCCAAAAGAAATCTGTAAATTGTTCATAGAAAGAGAAGGTGGGTATAACTTAAGAGGGAAATGGAGTTTAAAAATACAAAGTGCTAGAACAACTTTAAGAACTATGTCTGTCTCAATTACAGGAGTTAAATTATGGAAAAGTCTAACAGAAGAAATAAAAGAAAGTAAAAACATAAACCAGTTTAAAATAAAATATAAAAACCTAATTTTAAATAAGTATAAGAATGGGGAATAAGAATAGGGACAAATAAGTAAATACTTCTGCCTACTCCTTTTCAAACAAATAATGAAATGATATTTTGTAATGATTGTGAAGGCACATGTTTGAAATGTTTGAAATAAAAATGAACTGAACTGAATATGAGCTCATTAATCTTCCCGCAGGACGTCCACGCGGGTGTAACGCTTGACTTCAGCGTCAGTGACTGAGAGAGCTGCAGCTGGGCGGACGTGCCCGTTGTCCACCGATCCACCTCACCTGAGCTTAGACCGAGCCGCTGCTCAGAAAAATATGGACTGTGTTAAATAAGCAGGCGGAGGGTTCGGGGCTTTAAATGAACCCTCCTCTCCTGCAGTGTTTTCTGGATTATTGTGGAAATTAGCTCAACTAAAAGAAAAACTTGAGAAGACATCCATAGATTTGAAATCGTAAGGACCCGTCCTCGATTATACTTTAACTGTTTTAAACAGTCTAAATTTCATAAATTGACTTCGTCAGTCCGTTATGATGCTTGTTACAGTCGCTGCAGCAGCTGTTTGTAGCTTTGTTAAAGTGTCAGAATCATTTTAACCTGTTAGTGAAATATATAAAAGCATCCACATGTTCAGAGTTCAGGTGTGGAATCATTATGTAAACACTTTAACATTCAAACAGGTTTATAAAATGATCCAGTTCAAAGGTAGCAGACGTCTCCACTCCATGGTCTGGATAAGCAGAGTTCCTCAGGAAGAGCACGGCTCTGTGCACCTGCTCAGGTGTTTGTTGTGAAGAGAAGTGATTATATTATATTACAGCGTTTTAGCCTATTTCAGCTTCATTAGGCATCCACACACACACACGCGCACACACACACACAAACACACACACGCGCGCACACACAGAAAAGGCCTCAGTCATCTGAACATCCAATCAGGAGACTAATGAGATTAATCCGACTAATGAACGCCTCGCGGGCACGTTCACCAGCATCAGCCAATACTCATCAGTGTGACGTCCAGATAAATGCAAACTTTTCACATTCAGAGAATAAATCAGGTTTCAAGCCAAACATTTACACTTTGAACAGGAAACGTGAGGTTTGTATGTGGACATAAAAAAGACGCGCAGGACTCATTATATTCATTATAACGAGAAATCACAAACAGTATCGTGTGCTGGGGTGACTGCTGTGTGCAGGGACGCAGACTGGAATAAATATTCCAGCGTCTGTATCCTCAAACATCATCATCATCATCACCGCTCACTTTTACTGTTTGTTTTTTAGTAAAAACACATCTACCCCCTGAATATGTCCTGTGTAAATAAAGTTTCAGTAGTTTGAATAGTTCTGCTGGTTTTACTCTGTAACTGAGCTCAGGTGGAACAGGTGGCAGTGAGCCAGGTGAAGTGCGGCTTCACTCTCACTTCCTGATTCACACACACACACTCTGACACACACTCACACTGACACACACACACTCACACTGACACACACACACACACACTGACACACACACACACACTGACACACACACACACACACACACTGACACACACACACACTCACACTGACACACACACACACACTCTGACACACACTCACACTGACACACACACACACACACACTCACACTGACACACACACACACTGACACACACACTCACACTGACACACACACTGTGACACACACACACACTCTGACACACACACACACACACTGACACACACTGACACTGACACACACACTGTGACACACACACACACACTGACACACACACACACACACACTCACACTGACACACACACACTGACACACACTCACACTGACACACACACACACACTGACACACACACACACTCACACACACACTGTGACACACACACACACTGACACACACACACACACACACACACACTGACACTGACACACACACTGTGACACACACACACACACTGACACACACACACACACACTCACACTGACACACACACACACTGACACACACTCACACTGACACACACACACACTGACACACACACACTGACACACACACTCTGACACACACACACACTGACACACACACACACACACACTCACACTGACACACACACACTGACACACACTCACACTGACACACACACACACACTGACACACACTGACACACACACACACTCTGACACACACACACACACACACACACACACACACACACTCACACTGACACACACACACACTGACACACACTGACACTGACACACACTCTGACACACACACACACTGACACACACACACACACACACTCACACTGACACACACTCACACTGACACACACACTCTGACACACACACACACACACTGACACACACACTGACACTGACACACACACTCACACTGACACACACACTGTGACACACACACACACTCTGACACACACACACACACTGACACACACTGACACTGACACACACTGTGACACACACACACACACTGACACACACACACACACACACTCACACTGACACACACACACACTGACACACACTCACACTGACACACACACACACACTGACACACACACTCACACTGACACACACACTGTGACACACACACACACTCTGACACACACACACTCACACTGACACACACACTGACACACACACACTCACACTGACACACACACTGACACACACACAGCTGTGGGAGAAAGAGGAACCGTCACTAACCGTCGCCGCCTTGATGGGCACGTAGAGCACCGGGCCGCCCGCGGAGCCGCCCTTGGCGTCGGGCAGCGTCCCGACCTGGAAGCCTTTGGATTTGACCCAGAACTTGAACTTGGCGTTGATGTGGTTTCCGCTCTTCTCGTGCAGGAACAGCGCGTGGCTGTTCTCCTCGTCCCCCTGCAGCAGCGTCTGCAGGATCTTGTTGTACTTGCGGCGGGTCACGGTCTTCGTCTTACCGGAGTCTCCGTACGTGCGCAGGCACCAGTCCTGGAACTCCTCCGCGGGAGCCCCGGGGGCCCGGGCCCGCTGCAGGGCGGGGGCCGTCACCGTGTCCCCCGCGCTCCCGGCTGTCCTGGTTGCCATGATAACCGGTTGGGACAGGAGGTAGAGCCGCTCCGCTCTGCCGTGCGCGAATCCGCTCACAGTCCGGTTCTGACGGATCCACCGGACACGCGGCGGCTCCCTGCCTCCGCGCCGGGGGGAGAAACGAGTCTGGACCCGGTTAGATCAAACACGGCCGACACCGGGCAGCTGACAACGGGCAGAGCCGCTAACCGTGTCCGACAGGAGAGCACGCTTCCTCCGTTTTTAAATTGCTGTCTGAAAAAAAAGCCTCCCCTCTCCCTCTCCTGCTCCTCCTCCTCCTCCTATGTTGCTGCAGAAACACGAGTGAGCGCCTCCGGGATGTCCAGGAGAGGAGACGGAGCTCCTGCTCCGGTGTTGGAGGGGGGGGGGTTACCCGCGCGCTCCTCAGACACACCTGTTACAGCGTGGAGCTGTCGGTCAGGAGGCTGCGGGCTCTCGGCTCTCCATCACCGTCGATGTGGACACGAAGCCCCGCGTGCACAGAGCAGCGTCTCGGTGTTCACGTGCCCTCCTCCTCCTCCTGCGGGCTGATGGAGCTGACCGGACACCTGTTTGATTCCTGCTCCTCCAACACAGCCAGCCCTCAACCCAGCGGCTGCGGCTCCCTACAGACACGCGGAGCGGAGGTGCGCGTGGGGCCGTCCTGAGTGCGCGGAAAGCAGGAAGCGTCAAATATGAGCAAACCAGCACTTCCTGCCCGCCACAGCAGCGGCAGACAGGTGAAGGCGACGTGACGTCATTAAAAGCTTTACCAGTTCACGTCTCTTAAAAAAAAATCCGCCATGAGTTTCACGGCGTGCACGAGTCACGTGACCCAAAGAAAACAAACTGCACTTTAGGTGAAGACTAAAACCTTTATTCACAGTTAGTGTGTGTGTGTGTGAGCTCCTCTATGAGACACACGCACAGCAGTAACCTGCAGACCCGTCAGGCTAATCTGAACGCTGCTGTATGAAACACTATAGTAGATCAGACAGACTGTAAATAAAAGATGGAAACCACCACTATGACGTCGCCCGTCACTCTGTCACGATCCTGAGTCTGCTGTTTTCAGGGTTTTATGTTTTAGACTTTGAGCCTTTTATATTTACTTTTCTCACCTTCGTGTATTTCCTGTGTTTTTATCCTCACTTCCAGGTTTTTGTACTCTTAGTGATGTCATCGGGTATCTGTCATTATAGAGCTCCACCTTCCTTATCTTCCAGGTCTCAGTCTGTGACGTTCCCCTGTTTAGTTATTTCCTGTTTTATTGTGGTAACCTGTGTTTACTTCCCCTCACCTGGCTGTGTCTTTAGCCTTACCCGTGCCCCGTGCGTCTCACCTGTGTCCTCTGTAGGGATGGGTATCGTTTAGGTTTTATCCGATACCGGTGCCAAACCGGTACTTTTGAAACGGTGCCGGTGCTTAAACGGTGCTCGAACCGGTGCTTAAAGAATGGAGAACACAAACTTTGTCCAAAAACCTCTCATGTTCAGCTGGTTTTTGTAAAAGATAACAATGTTAGCCTTTTTCTGCAGCTATAGGGCATATATGGTCTCACTCTTGGCTGGAAGCAGTGCTTAAACAATGGAAAAAACACAAACTTTGTCCAAAAACCTCTCATGTTTAACTGTTTTCCACTTTTCTTTGGTCATTTTAGCCTTTTGGCCAGGGTGAAGGGAGTATCTGCCATCAAACAAGAAGACAGCCGCATGTAACTACGGACGGTGTTTGCTAGTTCACCTTACATGCATTAATGTAATAATGTGGTTAGCCTACTCAACGTTAATTACACACGAACAACATGAAGCTACTCACGCAGAGGAGAACAGCTGCTGCTGCCATCATCATCCTCATCATTTCTGCTAGGCTGACAGGGCTAGGGGCCAGGACTCTCCTCTTCGGGGTTTTGGGGGATGTTGCTAACTCCGGGTCCGATAACAGGCACCACACCCGCAGTAGATGTGCTCGGTGTGAGGTCTCGCAGCAAGCTATCAAACACGGCGCATTTCTCGGCTTTAAAAAAACCGCTATGCGTCGCCAGGTGTTTCATCAGATTTGAGGTGTTACCTCCTTTGACAGTATCACAGTATCAGCTTAAAGCACTTGTTGCAGGCTGCTGAGTTTGCATCTTTTGCTGTGAAGTACAGCCAGACTTTTGACCGCTTTGCCTTGGGCATTTTTAATCTGTAGCTCTGCTCTAAAAGAACGTACGTACCTGGCCCCGCCTACTATCCTCGGAAACGTAAAATGATTGGCTAGAATTGGCTCAGGAAAAAAAAAGCACCGAAATAAAGCACCGAAATGTGCGCTGCTTTTCGGTCTGGTTACTACCGTTTATGTCAGAACCGGTGCCATCAGGGCGATCGTGGCTCAAGAGTTGGGAGTTCGCCTTGTAATCGGAAGGTTACCGGTTCGAGCCCCGGCTTGGACAGTCTCGGTCGTTGTGTCCTTGGGCAAGACACTTCACCCGTTGCCTACTGGTGGTGGTCAGAGGGCCCGGTGGCGCCAGTGTCCGGCAGCCTCGCCTCTGTCAGTGTGCCCCAGGGTGGCTGTGGCTACAATGTAGCTGCCATCACCAGTGTGTGAATGTGTGGATGACTGGATATGTAAAGCGCTTTGGGGTCCTTAGGGACTATTAAAAGCGCTATATAAATACAGGCCATTTACCATCATGGCACCGGACACCGGTACCCATCCCTAGTCCTCTGCCCTCATTATCTGCTGTGTCGGTGTGTTCAGGGTGCTGTGGTTTGTGCTCGTGTTTTCAGTGTTCAGTAACTCCGAGTCTAAAGCTCAGGCTGCTCTGAACACTCACTTTATCACAGTTTTTGATGATGATGATGTCACAGAGAGGAGGCATGTACTCACTGCTGTTCAAACCTTCTGTTTGTGGGGGGTAGCCAATCAAAACAGAGAACAGCAAGTTTCAGACAGAGGAAGAACTGAGGGGGATGGACGTGAGATGGAAAAGGTTTACGTTGTAATAGTGTCAGTTCACTCGCGTCTAAGCATGAAGACACGGAGATGGTAAAACCTCAATGGGACCTCTCTTCATTTAAGCCTTGTTACCACAGAAGAAGACATTGCAGCACCACGAAACGCCTCCGCCGCTGTTTGTCTTCACTTCTTCAGGCCAAACTGCCGGTTTCCCCTGGAGACCTCTCAGGTGGTCTGAGGCCGGTGTTGTTTCCTCCTCAGGAACGCCGCCGAGCACAGCTGACAGTTAAACCAGCAACACAAACAGCGTGCTGCTGCTTTCAGAGGAAAGTGTGACGTGTTCGTTTTCCTCACATTCACAAAGAAATCTTCCTGCAAACGCACCAAAACATCAGCTCAAAGCAACGCCGCTGCTCACTTCTGCATTAAATCCTACATTTATCCCTCTTACAGGCCTTACTCCCTTTAACCTCTAACGTTGAGCCGCACACGTTAGCACGAGGCACCTCGCTCCCTTCCTACAGACTGCGTGCCCTCGTGACCCATGGCACGTGACGAGAGTGACGCCCCCCCCCCACTATCGTGCACCCGGCCGGGCTGAAGACACGAGCACACCAGCATGTTGGTCTTCAGCACCATTTCAGTGATAGAGCAGGAGCTGAGAGATTCTCAGATACACAGAGACGGAGACGCAGCAGCTCTCCCTGAAAAAACATCACCACAGCCTCCACCTCCTGCTGCTCAGGGTTTTCAGGAGGAGGCAAGTGGAGGCGAGCGGCGGCGTACACGGCGACATCACAGTCAGTGTGTAGCACTTTAGTAGTGCCGGTATAACTGACGTGGCTGATCTCAACCCCAGATTTTATTCTTTTTATTGTAAACTCGGCCGCAGTTTGAGATATACCAACAAAAATAAGTTTTTACAAAATAAAAGCTTTTATTAAGATAAAATGTAATTTTACAAAAGGTTGTGATGTTTCTGTGTTGTGATAGTAAACTCAACCAGTGATGAAATAAAAATAGAACAAGATAAAATTGTAAGAATTAGAGCAATAATATAGAGTAGTGAGTTTTTAAAAATACAAACACAAGAATGAATCTGTTTACTAAAGTAAAAGTCTGGAAAAATAAAGTGTCAGAGCAGAAACAAGGATTTTATTTTGAAAGGTGTCTGTATAAAAGCCTGTTTTTGTACAAACAGCTGGCGTTCAGTCCAAACTCGGCCGTTATCTTTGCGTCTCTGTGTTTTGCGGAGGCCCCCGAGTTTCCCCGTAGGAATCAGAGAGAAAAGGAGGAACTCGAGCGGAGGATGAAAATAGCCTTCCACCACGGGAAGTGAAAGTGTGTTTCAAAACACGCCAGTTTCTCCTCCTCCTGTCCGGGAGGCCAAGGCAGGCGGTGGAAGCCAACCGCTGTCTGAGGGATTGTCAGTGAAATGCGTGAGGAGCTGATCATATGACAAGTCAAAGGTCACAGATGTGACCCTGCAGCATCCGTCAGCAGCAGAGAGCTTCTCGAGTCATCGCAGCTGAAACAGACGGAACGTTAACGGAGCTAAATCTGTGGAAACCATCACAAATGCGAGGCGTACGCACTTACGTGTGATTTATGCATCTGCGTTTGAGCGATGCGGATCCCAGCATGCACGGTGCGCCTGCAGTACTCTAGCTGGCGGTGGACTTTCATGCTGGGATCTTTCTCTCTGCCTGTCAAGTCTAAAAATGTGGCGGCAGAAGAAGTCTCGCCACCGTCCACAGTGTGATCTGGTGATTTGGTAACAGATACCGCACTCATCTCACGGCGTGACGCATGTATACATTCTCCATGCCGTGCACGGCCTGTTGCTTGCTGTCACTGCAGGATAACGGTCCCGCTATCCACGCCTGTGAAGTTAGCATGAGCAGGCTGGGGGGAAGTCACCTGGGTGACACCGAGCGAGGCGTGGATCTGACCGTGAAGCTGTACGCTAACGACTCACCAATCACAGCCCAGCAGCCAGTGAGCATGTGCAGGAAAGTCCTTCTGACCAAAGCTTTCAAAACTGACTTCAAGTTTTATTCAGTATGAATAAACTCGGCGGTGATGTCACCGAGGGCCGGTTTCTTCTACAGGACCAGAAGAAATGTTGTAACCATGGATACCGCCCCCTGGTGGCCACTCAGACCTACGTTCATCTTTCATACAGTCTGTGGTGAAAACCGCATCTGTAACACTTCAGTGACTCGCTGACCCTTCATACTTTACCTGTGCACATGTCACAGAGGCAGTGTTGGGGAGTAACGGAATACATGTACCGCCGTTACGTATTCAGAATACAAAATATGAGTAACTGTATTCCGTTACAGTTACCGTTTAAAAAGGTGGTATTCAGAATACAGTTACTTTGTTGAAATAAATGGATACACGGCGGTACTTTCCTGTTTCATATTGTCGCTGGTCAGGACTATTTGGGTTTGTTTGACAGCTACGTTCTGTTGTTCCAGGCGGCAGCGTTACGGTTGCCATGGTTACAGGGTGACGCTCTCTCTCTGCGTGTTTCCTGGGTGAGAGAGCGCTTTTTTGTTGTTGTTGTTGTGCTAAGCTAAAAGGCAGAATGCTACAGGCATGGCCCTAAAGAATGTAGCCTCATGGGCAGTGTAGTCCGTGCTGCAGGGAGAATGGACTGCCATACACGTTATGTGTCTGTGAGCGAGGGAGGGAGAGAAAGGAAAAGGCCGAGCTGTCACGGAGCAAAAACGGGAGCTGGAAGCATGTAAATATAATAATAACCACTGCAGCCAAGAAGAGTGCCTGACGAGCCCAGCTGTAAGTAAGCTATTAAGACTCAACTGTACACTGTGTTCGTGTTTTCCTCCTGAAAAATAAGTTCCGTTGGAGCAGCCTTTCAACGCTCTCTCTGTCTCCCGCAAGCAAAGTTGACCCAGACAACAAAGTAAAGCTAGTTTTCGCTACCAGCCCAACACGAACCCGACGTATTAGCCAGAGGTCCCTTTACTACGGTTTCGTACTACGTACCTTCAGTAACAGTAATAAATCACAGCAATAGGACATTCATGTAGTTGTAAACAGCATGATAATATATTAAGTATTCCAAAGTATTCAGAATACGTTACTCTCATTGAGTAACGTAACGGAATACGTTACAGAATACATTTTGGGGCATGTATTCAGTATTCTGTAGTGGAATACATTTTAAAAGTAACCTTCCCAACACTGCACAGAGGTCACGGGGGGAGTCATTCGGTCAGCTGGTATTTAAGCTCTGCTAAAAACTGCAAGCAGATCAGTTTTAGATCCACTCCCAGAGTCATGATCTGAAGACAAACATGTGTTTTATAATAAGCAGATCTAAATTCAATTCAATTTTATTTACACAGCACCAAATCACAACAACAGTCGCCTCAAGGAGCTTTATATTGTAAGGTAGACCCTACAATAATCTATACAGAGAAAAACCCAACAATCATATGACCCCCTATGAGCAAGCACTTTGGTGACAGTGGGAAGGAAAAACTCCCTTTTAACAGGAAGAAACCTCCGGCAGAACCAGGCTCAGGGAGGGGCGGGGCCATCTGCTGCGACCTGAGCTCAGTGTGATAGGAGATGTCATAGATGCAGTAGACTGAACTGATTTAATGTCTGAACAGAAACAGGAAGTGAACTTTTCTCAGGTTTGTCTGACTTTATATAAACCGGCTTCAATCCTTCAGTGTTTTCTGACGTAGTCGTCCTCGTACTGACACGATGTTTGGCTTTAAACCTGATTTGTGCTCTGAATGTGAAAAGTTTGAATTTATCTGAAGCTCACACTGATGATTATTGACTGATGCTGGTAAAAATGATGTGCCGTGAGTTCACTGTTCTCGCCGGCTCGAGTGACCATTGAACCTCTTGGTCAGCTATCGAGCTGGTGGGTAACAGACGTCTCCGAAAACGTCGGAGCACTTTTGCAAATATGCGATGTCTTGATAAACGCAGCAGATATTTGAAGTTTACACAGCTACATTCTCGCCTGAAAATATCTTAAAAGTTTATTTTGTGACCCAGAAAGATTAATAAGAGTAATATTAAAACTAAGTAGCTGCCGCCATTGTTGGAAACTGGAATTGGCAGAATTCTGGGATATGGTGGGCCACGAAGGACACACCCAACCCATCCTTCAAATCTGGGGAAAAGGAGGACGCATTTGTCGGCCGGATTTGGAGGAGTCTACGAATTTGGACAGCCTTCGTCGCGTCGCTGTGATGTCGCATCGGCATTCAAATGCGGGCTCAGGAGGATGCAGCTTCTGAATTTGGACACCCCCAGTGTCTCGGTCATGTCTGAGGCCTCCTCGGTTTCCTTCTCTGTGAAACTGTCCTTCTTCCTTTTTCCTCCTCCTCCTCTTCCTGTTTGACTCTGTCATGAAATCTCCTGACAGTTACGGGGCGGGGGCATCCCAAACCAGGACGAAGCTGAGGGGGAGAGAGCCGCCTCACCTGTTCAGTTTTTAGACACCATCAAGGATTAAAAAATACAAAACTGAACACAAATCAAAGCAAGCATCAGTGTACATCATTTTTCTCATACATTCATGTATTTTTAACACTTTATTTTGATTGATTTTCAGTAAAAACAAAGGACGGAGAGAAAAACGAGTCGTTGACACATGAATTTGGTCCTTTTCTTCCACGTCTCTCGACGTCGTTCCTCCTGAGGTCTTGTCTTGTGTGTCTTTGCTCCATAAGATGAATTCCCCTTCCAGCCTCCTGCTTTGCAGCGTCGGATTCGTACCATCTCCTCATGGCTTTTACACAGATATGTGTCTTCTCTTGGCACGATGTTTCCATCCCTTCGACCTACACCAGGTCAGACACACTTTATCAATCCCAGAGGGGAGTTGTTGTCATAGCAGCAAACACATAAAATGAAGTGTAGAAAGAGAATAGATAAGAGATACAGGTATAAATTTAAACATAAATATACATATAAGGACACAAATGTGTGCAAATGTACGTCATGGTGTAAATACAACACCATACATGACCTCAGCAGGGCGGAGCCAGAAGGCGTGACAGTGGTTTCCTGCTCCACGGACAAACTTACTCCTGTTTTTGGGGCTGACAAGCAGTCGTATCCAGGTCTTCCAACGATGTTCTCCGTACATCCAACCAGTCCTCTCAGGAATATCTAGCTCTGCACCTGCTGATGGGATCATGTAGATGTTATTCTATATTTCTTTGAGTTGTACACTTCTGCTACAGTTCCAATAATCCTACTTTTATCTAAGTTTACTAATTAACTTCACTTTCTTCTTCTTCTGAATCTGTCCTGGTCTCATAATTAAAAACTGTAAATTCTCATCTTTTATCACTGTACACAGTGCTGATATTCACTTTGCTCCTTTCACTAGCTGGGCCAACATCCATATTTGAGGTTTGACAGCGTTTTAGTAGGTAAAGGTGAATGCTTGGACATGAACTGAGCTGCGGTTTGGGGAAGGCCTCGAAGGGGACTGGCGATCGCCGCGTACTAAATAGGAGTGAAGAAGTTAAAGAACTGAGAGCAAGGAGGGAGGGAGGGGGGGGCACGTAAACAAGAATGAACAGCTTGCAGAACTGGGGGAACCTATATAGATGAGAACCAGAAGGAGCGTGTTTGGAGGCGTGGTCCCGCTCCTGAAATTCCGATACATGTCAGTGCGCCCCAGGGTGGCTGTGGCTACAATGTAGCTTGCCATCACCAGTGTGTGAATGTGTGTGTGAATGGGTGGATGACTGATTGTGTAAAGCGCTTTGGGGTCCTTAGGGACCAGTAAAGCGCTATACAAATACAGGCCATTTACCATTTACAGGCCATTTTACATAATCTCCAAAAGTATTTGGAGTCAAGTACCTGTCGTAATCCACCCATCGAAGTACTCCAAGCTCTTCCTTCTATTTATATCTTTGTATAATATTATGTCAGTTTATTGTGGCTGGGTCACAGTGTCTGTCTCATCTCCAGCAGGACTTTGAATTAACCTTCCTGAGTTTTTCCCCGTAGCCTCACGATCCGTGGCACGCCCACAAACCACAGATGGAATCTCTTTGAATGTTTGGCACCTCCTGTATGTTCTGGTAGTTGTAGAGTTTCAGTCTTGATCCTCGGCCTCCGGTCGTTCCATATAAACCTGAAGAAAACTTTGTCCCGTGTTTTAAGTAGTCTCTGGTACCTCGCTGGGTAGTGACTGAAATAAGTCCAGTAATCGTGCGCGAATGTTCATTTATAATCCAGGGCAAGGGCCGTCCTCTCTGGATCATCCCTGACTCTTTCCTCACTAACAGGCTGGCCTCCTTCAGTCCACATTTCTTCAGTATCTGGTATTAAAAACGTTAGCGTAACGCTATCAAATGACTTTTCAGCATCAAGGTTTACCGTCATGTTTAATGTGTTCAGTCTTCCATACTGACGCCAACATTTACTAAGAATACACACACACACACGCATGCACAGGGACACACACACACACACACACATGGCCCGGTCGCCTCGCCTGCTCAGCTGGCTGGATCTTTCCGTTGCCATGGTGCCAGTCAGCTAGAGGGAGTGAGAGTGGGCGTCGAGGATGAGGTCTGCTGCTGACTCCTGCCTGGGACACACACACACACACACACACACACACACACACACACACACACACACACACAACAGATCAAGGCTCTAACTCTGCACAGAGGGCACACTAATGTATGGAGATATATGAACAACTATGTATGTAAAAACATAAAACAGGCTGTGTGTGTGTGTGTGTGTGTGTGTCCAGCAGAGGCAACAGTGAGTCAGTCCCCATATTAAAACCTTCCAGCAGAATTAAACGTGTTTACAGCCTGATACACAAACTGTTTGGTGTCTGTGGATCATTTCCTCCTTTATAACACCTGTTTATATTATGGCTTAAAATTAGCCTTATGAGGGGCGTGGCCTCTGTGACAGACAGGTA
>NC_052961.1:1352655-1410155 GCF_013358895.1 Oreochromis aureus
GCACAACTCCCGGCACATCATTTTCAGATCACCGCCGACTTTCGCTACTCAGGTTAAACGTAATATATAAGTCACTTAGACCAGCGGTCCCCAACCTTTTTTGCGCCAGGGACCGGTTTATGCCCGACAATATTTTCACGGACCGGCAATAAGGTGTCGCGGATAAATACAACAAAATAACACTAGTGCCGGTACCGAAAAAAAGAAGATTTATTCATAACACACGTGAAAAGACCCAGGAAAACCGAGTTAACGATAAAAACGATAACAAAATAACGCTGAAAACCGATAAAAACCCTGAAAACCATACATTTCACACCTGAGCCTCGACTCTCGCGGCCCGGTACCAAACGACTCACGGACCGGTACCGGTCCGAGGCCCGGGGGTTGGGGACCGCTGACTTAGACAACCTAGAAATGATATTGTTTGGCTTTTTTCAGTGTTTTATTTGTTCGTGAGTAAATCGGTTTGGCTGAGATTAAAGTTATTAGATTAGATTAGATAAAATAAAACTTTATTAATCCCCCCGGTGGTTTTCACACAGCTGAATAAACGTCAAACAGAAAACTGATTAAACAAAAGTGTGAGAAGGTCGAGAATTTACGCCAGTGTCCTGTTATATTTTAGATAGCAAGGAGCAGACGGCCGAGTTTATTAAACTCCACCAAGACAGCGGTGACGCTAATCTGAAGGCTAGACCGTCCAATTTCACAGCCGTTTACTTCCGGCCTACCCGATCTTCTGAGGACCCGGCCCACGTAGACCGCAAAGGCCGGGTCCTCAGGAGGATGCAGCCCATGAATTTGGACACAGCTATGGTCTCACTCTTGGCTGGAAGCAGTGCTTAAACCAGAGGTTCCCAAAGTGTGGGGCCCGCCCCCTAGGGGGGGCGCAGAGCCATTGCAGGGGGGGCGCAGTATGAAAAAAAAAAAAAGAGCGCTTGGACACTGTGACAAGGTTATTGACGGGGCTCCCACATAAACGCAAAGCAGGAGATGAAGCATCGCCAAATATGTTTCCAAACCAACTTCCTTCCAAGCCAAAGACTAGAAAATATGGTGAAGCATATCTTCCCTTTGGCTTCACCTGCACAAGTGCCAAGGTAGGTCTCCCCTGCAGAATTAGTTTCCCTGCGTCGGGAGCAGCGCTGGGCTCTCCAAATCACGGACAAACAGGATCCCACATTCTTGATTTTTAGTTCACAAACACTTCTTGTAATAACTAACTACTCCTGACATTTTTGAACATGTTAGCTCTTTATGCAGTAAAGTTACAGTGGGATACAAATAATATCAGGCTGATCCTGCCGTAATTTGTTCCCCCGGTTCAAATCACGGACAAACAGGATCCCACAGCTGTTTTTGTTTTTGAACCCATTTTGCACAGAGAGGCATTTTTTGAAAAATGTATTGATAACAATGTTGAAAATTATTACACAGGAAAAAACAACTACACGTAAAATAATTACACCGTGACGCCTCTGCCTTTCTAAATGGTGGTAATGGTAATGGTGGTGGTGGGGGGGGGGGGACATTTTTCTTGTAAAACAAAGGGGGGCCTGGCAAAACAAAAGTTTGGGAACCACTGGCTTAAACAATGGAAAAAACACAAACTTTGTCCAAAAACCTCTCATGTTTAACTGTTTTCCACTTTTTCTTTGGTCATTTTAGCCTTTTTGGCCAGGGTGAAGGGAGCATCTGCCATCAAACAAGAAGACAGCCGCATGTAACTACGACAGTGTTTGCTAGTTCACCTTACATGCATTAATGTAATAATGTGGTTAGCGTACTCAATGTTAATTACACATGAACAACATGAAGCTACTCACGCAGAGGAGAACGGCTGCTGCTGCATCATCATCCTCATCATTTCTGCTACGCTGACAGGGCTAGGGGCCAGGACTCTACTCTTCGGGGTTTTGGGGGATGTTGGTAACTCCGGGTCCGATAACAGGCACCACACCCGCAGTAGATGTGCACGGTGTGAGGTCTCGCAGCAAGCTATCAAATGCGGTGCATTTCTCAGCTTTTAAAAAACCCGCTATGCGTCGCCAGGTGTTTCATCAGATTTGAGGTGTTACCTCCTTTGACAGTATCACAGTATCAGCTTAAAGCACTTGTTGCAGGCTGCTGAGTTTGCATCTTTTGCTGTGAAGTACAGCCAGACTTTGACCGCTTCACCTTGGGCGTTTTTAATCTGTAGCTCTGCTCTAAAAGAACGTACGTACCTGGCCCCGCCTACTATCCTCGGAAACGTAAAATGATTGGCTAGAATTGGCTCAGGAAAAAAAAGCACTGAAATAAAGCACCGAAATGTGCGCTGCTTTTGGGTCTGGTTACTACCGTTTATGTCAGAACCGGTGCCATCATGGCACTGGACACCGGTACCCATCCCTAGTACAAAGTGGTTGATTGGTCTGCATATCTCATTACTGTCATTACTGTAACACAGAACATAATTATAACTTTAAGAAGATCAGTGAATGACGTGGAACCTCACCCACTGGGTTCAGGCATCACATCGAGCCACACCCTGCTCTCAGACACTGGGTCAGGCCAGAGGCTGGAGGTTGTTCCCGGCGAGGAGCCTCAAGGTTGGAAATTTCACCACAACAACCTCTTCACTTCGCTTGCACTCCTGGATGAGGTGACGTGTGTCCCTCATGTGGGACAATGAGGGCAAACCATCTCTCTGATTTTCCTTTCAAAACCAAAGAACAAAGTTTACAAAGTCCGAACACAGGGAGAGAAGCTGCTGGTCCGCTGGCAGGACAACAGTATTGTCCCTATTTCAGCAAATATGGAGACCACTATGCATCAAGCAATATCCCCCAAGGAACCAAGGAAACAAGGAAACATGTATCTGTCAGTTTACCTTTGTGTGACGTCCTGCCTATTTGGAGGCTATCTGAACACGAGATCTCATTGGACAGGCCAGGATGTCTTCCTAAAGAGGATGGGGGAGGACCAGAGGACATAAGTGAATAGGCTGGTTCTCAGGAGGATATAATGAGGGTATGGGAGGTGTAGAACCATCATGACCAACAGGCCTCGAGATACAACATCCAAGAAGTGTTGGTGGCCCATCTGGTCTCAGCAGTGCACTGTAAATACCCAAACATCTACAGTAACAGTCCAGTTATGGGAGGGACCATTGACCTGCTCGCCTGATGCAAAGGTTTGGGACAAAATGCATCGCTGCACACTGAGTGCTTCAAAACACACCGTGCAAAGTAGAAAAGGAGGGAAAAGTGCATGCAAAGGGCTGCATGGGAAAGGCTGAGTGAGCCTGCACATGCTGTATGACAGATAAACGTTCTGTGTTACAGTAATGACAGCATGACTGCAGTTCAAATGAATCGAACCTCTGTATATGGCCTCTAATATACACTGACATGCTTTTACGTGAATGTGTTTCATTGTTCCTAAATATAAAAAAAACATACAAATCTTAGAAATATGGTATCTAACCAGATTCTTACTCTGGATGGCATTACTTCTACTAACACTGTGAGGAACCTTGGAGTCATTTTTGACCATGATATGTTCTTCAATGCACATATTAAACAAATATATGTATTTTTCACCCTCGCTATACGTTTAGGCACGCCAGGTCTGTCCAGCGTCCTCCCCCGCCACCTGATCCAACTCACCACCAGGTGGTGATCAGTTGACAGCTCAGCCCCTCTCTTTACCTAAGTGTCCAAAACATATGGCCTCAGGTCTGTCAATACGATTACAAAATCGATCATCGACCTGCGGCCTAGAGCATCCTGGTGCCACGTGCACTTATGGCCACTCTTATGTTCGAACACAGTGTTCGTTATGGCCAAACTGTGGTTTGCACAGAAGTCCAATAACAAAACACCGCTCGGGTTCAGATCCGGGAGGCCGTTCCTCCCAATCACGCCCTTCCAGGTCTCGCTGTCATTGCCCACGTGAGCATTGAAGTCTCCCAGTAGGACAACAGAGTCCCCAGGAGGAGCACCCTCCAGTGCCCCACCCAGGGACTCCAAGAAGGCTGGGTACTCTGAACCGCCACTCGGCCCATAAGCACAGACGACGGTCAGGACCCGCTCCCTGACCCGAAGGGACCAAACCCTCTCGTCCACTTGGAGAAACCCCAACATACCAGCAGCAAGCCGAGGGGATACCAAGATACCCACTCCAGCCCGCCACCTCTCACCAGGGGTAACTCCAGACTGAGACAGAGTCCAGCCCCTCTCCAGGAGACTGGTTCCAGAGCCCAAGCCATGCGTTGAGGTGAGCCCGACTATATCTAGCCGGTACCTCTCAACCTCACGCACTAACTCAGGCTTCTTCCCCACCAGAGAGGTGACATTCCATGTCCCAATTACCAGTCTTGGCAGCCGGGGATCGGTCTACCAGGACCTCTGCTCCTGGCCACCGCCCAGCTCACATTGCACCTGACCCCTACGGTGCCTCCTGCGGGTGGTGGGCCTGCAGGAAAATGGGCCCATGTCCCTTTTTCGGGCTGTGCCCCACGGTCCCCATGGACTAAGGCCTGGCCACCAGACGCTCGCCCTCCGGCACCCTCCCCGGGCCTGGCTCCAGGGCGGGGCCCCGGTAACCCTATCCCGGGCAGGATGAACTGTTCCCTCGATGGTCTTGTCATAGGGGTCTTCTGAATCGCTCTTTGTCTGGTCCCTCACCCAGGACCAATTTGCCATGGGAGACCCTACCAGGGGGGAAAAGCCCCCAGACAACACAGCCCCTGGAATCCCTGGGAAACACAAACCCCTCCACCACAATAAGGTCGCGATTCGCGCAGGGGAGGAACTAAACAAACAAACTTAAAGTTGAATGTAAGGATTGTTTTTAATAATTTTGTGAAAATGCTGTGCAGCCAGAAGAGAACGCCAAATGCTGTTTCTGAAGACGTCCTTCAGTTTTGCATGTAATGACTGTAAAGCTGCTGTGTTGGGCTGAGATCAGCTGACCGAATGGACCATTGAAGAACATCTCGTTTCTTTGGCGTGAGGAACTCTTGGGCTGCTTTTGCAGCCTGCTTTGCCTCATCATGTGGAGCAGATGCTTTCAGTTCTGCAGCATCAGTGTGAGCAGAGACTACAGCCTGAACACTTCACAGTTCATCCTGCTGCTTCTCTCAGCAGCGCCATCATCATCATCATCCACTGCACCCATACATGCAGCAAGTAAACTATACTAAAGCAGACCCTCAGAAACAGCTTGACGGCTGTTTCTCTGTCTAACTGCTCATTCTCCTTATTTCTCCTCATTTCTTCTTGTTTTTGTCCAAAGCTGTCAGACGTTCTCGTGCCGTGCATCTTTGTGCTCGTTGATTTAGGCCCGAGCCTCTTCCTGTGGAGCAGAGGCAGCATGTCTGGCCCAGATAACAACTCCTCTGTGTGGCTGGTCCAGCAGCTGCGTGGCCTCCTGGTCCTCCACACCCTCACACACACACACACACACACACACACACACACACACACACACCATCTGTGTCGTGTGTGTGAGAGGTTGTTTTTTCAGTTTCGAGCAGGAAGACATTAATTACTGTGAGCAAAGAGAGAAACCACATTCTCGGTAAATTCTCAGGGAGGAACTTTAAGAGTCGGGAGCAAACTTTTCTTATCAAGAAAACACACAAACACACTCACACTGTACACCCTGCTTTAACTGCACACACACATTTCCTTCCTCCTTATGTGATGGGTCCCTTCCCTGCCAGCAGGGGGCAATCTACATCTGCCGCTTCCTTCTACCTCAGCCTGCCTCATACACACAAAGCATTCCCTCACCCAGCCAATCATTAATCCAGGTGTTCCATCACATGGACACGGGTGTTTAACAACGACACGCACAGCTTCTACAAACATCGGTGAAAGAACAGCTCGCTCTCAGGAGCTCATGGAGGTCCAGCGTGGTGCTGTGACAGGATACCACCTGTGCAACACGTCCTGTTGTGAAATTTCCACACTGCTAAATATTCCACAGTCAGTGGAAGTCCCTGGGAACAACAGCACAAAGTGATAAAATCACACCAGTGGATGCTAAGGCGTGTAGTCCACAGAGATCGCCAACTTTCTGCAGACTCAGTCGCTGCAGACCTCCAAACTTCATTTCCGTCCGACCTCACAAACGTGCTTCTGGAAGAAGAATTTGCATAAACACTCCTAAACCTGTGGAAAGCCTTCCCAGAAGACCTGAAACTGTTACGGCTACAACATTATATTCAACTCTAGAGCCGATGCTTTTGGGAATATAGAGTGCATGAAAACATGGACTCATCAGGTCAGAGGATGCAGCTGCAGATATGGAATCAAAAAATGAACAGTGAGGTTTATGTAAGGCCGTTTACGGTAGGGATAAAGTTACAGGAGTGCTGCTCCCTGTGATTAAGGCAAGGACGCTGCTGGGCTGCGTGACATCCTGAGGCGTCTGTAACACAGCTTTGTTAAATGCCATTGAAAAAACACCACCAAAGGTCACGACGTATCACTTCCTGTTCCTGTTAAAACACACAGTGGTGTCTTTGTGTAGCCTATTTAATTAAAAACTTATAGATAACGTTTGAAGCCATCTCTGTTGATTCGCCTGCTAATTATATTCACAGTATTCTCTCACTGTGTCTTTAGGGTTTCATTAGCTTAGCTCAGAGCCGACTTGCTAGCAGCGTGGCCTCTTCACCTGTCCGTCCTGCTCACTGTGTCAGACGTTTAGCAGTAATGATACTTCTAATAAATGTAGCCTGTTTGCAGCTGAATTGAAAACTCGGCTTTGCACCCTTGAAAAACCACAACTCTGTAGTTTTCTCTGGTCTCCTCCCCAATCGGGCCAGTTTAGCTGCATGTTCTCCTGATCATTTCCTGATAACATTTACATTTACAATAATTGATTACACAGCAGTGGAGAGTAGACTTTATCACAGTAGATGTCTTTCTGAAAGTGCTGTAACTAAGTTTAAGAATATAATCCACCCACTGTTATCATCTTCAATGCCCTGTACCAACATAGAGCAGAGCAGCTATCTGAACGCTACTCCAACAGAGGTCGATTATCTTGTTAATAATTTTACCTCCTCACTACGTACGACTCTGGATACTGTAGCTCCTGTTAAAAATCAGAAGTACCTGACTCCGTGGTATAATTCTCAAACACGCAGCCTAAAGCAGATGGCCCCGCCCCTCCCTGAGCCTGGTTCTTGGAGGTTTCTTCCTGTTAAAAGGGAGTTTTTCCTTCCCACTGTCACTGAGTGGTTGTCTGATTGTTGGGGTTTCTCTGTATTGTTGAACTATCTTTACCTAACGATATACGGCACTGTGGGAAGACTGTTGCTGTGATTTATTGCTATATAAATAAAACTGAACTGAATCTGTTCACATATTCTCACCTGTGCAATCTCCACAGGTGAGCTGTAGAATCCAGTCTGAAAGGTTTCAGCTCATGTCCGACACTTCTGCTGCTTCTGTCGTCTCACTTCAGCTCGTAAAACAAGTCCTCATTTTACCTGGAGGTAAACCTTTAAAACCCCGACCCCCAATCTCCTGCCCTTAGACAGAGGACAAACAACACCTGGACAGGTGTCATCATTTGAAAGCAAACTCTCTCTCAGAACAATAAAAAACAATGAAGTATAGCAGCACATGTGTGTTATACAGCACGTTTCCAGTGAACAGGACTGTGTGTAATGTCAGCGACAGTGACACAGGACGTTTGTAACTTTGGGGAAACAAGAACACGGTTGACAGCTGTGAGCTATTAGAGTTATTCTCCATAAACTTCCTCTTCTCTCTGCAGGTCCAACGGCAAAACTGTACACACACACACACACACACACTCTTCAGTATCTTTTATTCCTAGTCCAAACAGACTTTATTTCTTGGGAAGGCCGTGGTTATTCCCCACACAGACAAACAGGCATATACACACACTCTCATTTTCATATCTTAGTGAGGACATCTCATTGACGTAATGCTTTCCCTAGCTGCTTACCCTAACCATCCAAAATGAATGTCTAACCCTAACCATGACCTAACTGTAACCCTGACACTAAAACCACATTCTGAGCCTCAAAAATACCTTCAAACTTGTGAGGACGGCACTTTGTCCCCATAAGATAAGATAAACCTTTATTAGTCCCACAAGCGGGAAATTTGTGGTCACAACAGAAAGTAAAAGAGCGTAAAGTAAAAAATTAAGAGAAAAAGAGAAAAACAATAGAATAAAATAAGATAAACAGAATAACATACTATACAAAATAGAAAGAATACTATATACACGAGAAAAAGTAGAGACAGAAATAGAATAAAATCCTTTGTTACACAGGCAAAATTGCCCTTGGTGCCACTGCACATCCAGGAGGCAGGGCGAGAGTTACCACTGTGTATGGGATGTGTGTGTGCATCTGCATGTGTGTGGTCCTCTGCAGAGACCATGTTGCGGACTTAACTGATCATTAAGTCGTGCTGTCAACATCCATCTGTTCTTGTACAGAAACTTTCCAGGTTGGAAACGTGAAGCTGATCCTGAACTGGCTCCTCCGATCGTCGCCCCCTGCTGGTCGTTACATCATCAGTTCCTTGCTGGAAACTTTAAGGACGTCCTGCAAAGGTCACGTGATGTTTTCACTTAGGCAAAACTCATTTAAAAACCAAGGTCCAACGTTGAGTCAGCGGGTGTTTGACATGTTTGTTGGGAGGTTGATTTGCTCTGCTGTTCTATCAAAGCCCCAAACATATGACCCTAAACTAACAGTACTGATAGTTACAAAATAATTATTTATGTTCCTGTAATGGTTAATCCACCAGTATGCACACGCTCTTTAATCAAAACGATATTTTCAATGCTAACAAATAATTATTATTGTTATGCATTCATTTTCAAATTCACTGTTTTACAAAGAAAGCAGGAGAGATAATAAAATGCATGATTCTGATGAAGATGACAGTATTGACTTGCATTCCTCAGCAGCTCAAAACTGGGTAAAAAAAAAAGGTGAATTAAATCTGATGTTTACAACAGAATTTGTAGTTTTAAGTAGTTTCTGACAGATTTCTGAGATAAATCAATTATTTGTGTAAATCTTGGTCGGTGGGTTTAAAAAGTGAAGCTAACATCCAGCAGGGGGCAGCTGTGCTGGAGCCTCCTGATCAGCTGATCTCTGACCTTTCCAGATGAAGTCATGTTCTCAGTCGCTGTTTCAGGTCTGACTGAATAAAAGATGAAGCTCATTCGTCCCTCACACGGGGACAGTACGCTGGGCTTTAACGCAGGTTTGTTGCACCTGTAGCTGAGCTCAGGAGGACATAATCATCAGTCGTATCTGATCACAATAACTAAGTGTTTTTCTGCAGGATTCTCACATTGACGTAAAGTCTGGAGTCTCTGATGATCTAACTCATGATCTAATCACTTCCCAAAGAATGCTAATCAGCTGGTGTTTACTTAACATCAGCTGAGTGACGAACATCTGCGAGAAGACTGAAACACTGAAAGGATCTGTGGGATTATCTCTGCCCGTTTAAAAGGCCAGAGAAACAACTGGGAGAACTTCAGGAGGCCTCAGTGGATGCATGCAGCAACACGTCGGGTCACACGATGAGACAAAAGGAGAGCCGGCATGAAGAAAAGAGGAGGAGGAGGAGGAGAGACACTAGGGAGAAAGAGAAAGAATGCGAAGAGAAAGAGGAGAATTACACAACAGAGGTGAAGGTTTGATTTGTTTTTGGCTCCGAGTCCTGAAACTCTGAGAGGCTGATTGTCTGTGAGGACGAGCATCTCTGAAACATCAGAGCCAAAGTTCATCGTGAATGAGCCGCGCTGGAGGAAACCCCGCCCTTCGAACTGCTGCAGGGCTCCGTCTCCTCTCAGTTAGAATAAAACCACGGAGTCATCTTTGTATCTGCTCTGTTCACCTCTTTAATTTAAAAACACTCAGCGTACCTGTGGCCTGTGCCCTCCCCCCCCTCACCGGGTATCTGAACATGTCAGAGGACATGAAGGAGCAGCACTTTCTCACTGCGAGCAAGCCAAACCACACAGCAGCTGAACAGTAAAAACAGTATCAGTGACTAATATGACTGAGCTGCTGTTCTACAGCGAGGAGCCAATCTGCCAGCAGGATGAACAGGTGAGTTTGAAGGATGGTTGGAAACAAGCTGACGCGCTATAGGCTGATTCCTCCAGACTGACAACGCCTGCAGGGCATAAAGACATGAGCAACGTTACTGAAGGCAA
This sequence comes from Oreochromis aureus, assembly GCF_013358895.1. Classification (NCBI taxonomy): domain Eukaryota; kingdom Metazoa; phylum Chordata; class Actinopteri; order Cichliformes; family Cichlidae; genus Oreochromis; species Oreochromis aureus. The sequence continues at coordinate 1,362,877 of NC_052961.1, forward strand.
AACGACACGTGTGAACACGCAGTGGGTAAAAACTGCGCTACCTTACATTAGAAGAACAATTATCCTGATGGCCAAGGCGCGCCCGTGCACTGTGCGTGCGTGCGCGCCCATGCTCATCAGGTGGACTGTGACTGACTTTAAACACAAGAAGAAGAAAAACAGAGACAACAGCATTAAAGCACAAACTTCAGTCTCAGGTCGACTCCAGCAAACAAACAAACAAAGCAATTAAAAAAAAAGAAAATCAACAAATAACCATAAACAACTCTGATTGGCTGTTCCATCAGCACTCCCAGACCTTCTGTCCTTGATTTGTAACGACTGGTCTGAGTTTGTAAAAAACTTTCATTCATGATTTCCACATGACCGCAGCTTCTGCTGAGCAAACTGGATTTGCTGTTTACTGTGGGGGCAGACGGCGAGGTGAGAGTGAGGCGTGACAGGACACGCCGCAGAGCTATGTGGGATATTTGATTTTCTGCTAAATACGGGGAATCCTGAGTTTTCACTGAATCCATTTACGCAACATCCCAGGAAGCGCAGCGGGACCGATCCACGCACAGACATGTGGAAATGTGAGCAGAAAGACAGGCTTAGCATGGAGCCGTGCTTCTAATGAAGACATGCTCGTCTGTGCGAGACAGCCAGCGGAGGGAAGGGCGTGCTGGCGTGAAGGTTAGACACAGCAGGGTGGGAGACTCCTCGAGGGCACGACCTGCTGATGCAGTCAGGTATAGCAGACACGTGGGGAGCGGTTGTGCGTTTGATGTCGGTTTTGAGAATGACAAACGACACGTCGAACTGGCCGCTCGCAGACGGAAGCGTTCCTGAGCCCATATCACAGAGAGGTTATCGGCCCTGCGCACAGAGATTCCTCCAGGTCCTCTGAGTATGCTGATGATGTCATGGTGTGCAGATGATGTCATGGTGTGTAGATGATGTCACGGTGTGTTGCTGAGCTACTTTAATGTGGTTTAGGTTGTTTCTGTGACAGCCGCGTACTGCAGCTGTCGTTAGTCAGTACGTTAAGGAGGAGCTGCAGATGCTGTACAAAGATATAAAGTAGGCGGGAAAACCCTTCAGGATAAAGGCAGACTTCCTGTCTTCCAGCAGACAGACTGCTGAGGAATTTTCTGAGGATGTTCCTGAAAAATAAAGCAGATAATTAGCCCAGACGTCTGAAGAGGTTTCGGAGCCGAGGGCTGAAACGGTGAAGGCGCTTGCACCGATGAGCCACTGAGCGCTCTGAAATGTGCCTCCAGGCTCACACGCATCCCTGTGTGGCCTTTACTGCAAGCTCGTCTCTGACTGCTGCTCATTTCGCCTGCATTTAACCTGTTATTACAGCTAATTCGTGTTTGTTTTAGTAATATTTTTATTACATCAATAAGAGACAGCAGGCCTGAACTCGATCAAACCGGTCTGGTGAGGTCAGGTTTCTGATGGAATCACCCAAGTTTGATCGTGACTGAGACGTTTCCCACAGAGGAAGAAAACAGCAGATAATGACAAGTTACTCCTCAGTTTATTGACTCATTTCAGGTAAAAATGTCACACGCACACAAATTCAACCAGTACAGACAACACACACTGACACACACGCACGCTCAGCTGAAGCACTCCATGCTGGCTTTGGCTCGCTCCATCTCGTGCAGGAAGTTGTAAAACTGAGGCAGCGTCAGTTCTGCAGGGAAGAAAAAACAGGACGACTTCCTGTCAGAGACAGAAATGAAAGCTTTTTGCATCTGTGGAGGAAAAAGTGAAAAACTGGGAGAGCTCCAAACCACAAATACGCTCTTCAACATAACTCTGCAGCCGCTGTTTGTGAGGTCATTTCCACCCAGCTACACATAAGAGCCAATCAAAATCACCTCTATCAAAATCCAAAAGCACACCTGAATTAAAGGCGGTGGTTGTGTCTGCACCACGACCCCTGCAGCGTTTCACTCTCTCTACTTTAAGACCAGGTGACCCTGATTATCCTTCCTTAGTTATGCTGCAATAGGTGTAGGGTGCTGGGGGATTCCCATGATGCACTGGGTGTTTCTTCTTCACTCACTATGTGTTAACAGACCTCTCTGCACTGAATCACACTTGTTATTAACCTCTGTCTCTGTCGCTACCCGATCCGTACCGGAAACCCGATCGCTACTCCGCATGCGCAAATCTTACGTCACTTCCTCTCCTTGCCAACATTGCGACATTCAATATATTTGAATGATATGGTTAGCGCCCAGTTAGCTCCTAGCATTTCTCAACAGCTCTGCCTCCTTTTCGACTACCGGGACATTTAAACAATGGATAATCCATTTACAAACAAATTCATGCTTTTCTCCTCAACACAGAGCGTCCCCCGATTGAACAACAGCGCCGCAAAATAAGAAGAATGCCGCCTAATTACAGAGTTAGTAATATGTCACGTGAAGATTAATCAGACAGATGAAGTGTTTACTGACAATTGACAGTGATAGCGGAGATCATCATCACTATTCCAGTCAATCCTCTCCACACAGACAAGCATAAACACACTCGACTATCACTAAATCAAATTTAACACACGTTTGTAATGACGCTAATTCATTTACAACAGGGTTCATTCGCTCGGTCAGCAGGTGGCAGTATCCTCGTACACTGGGGAGTAAACTGCCATTAAGCGAACAGAAGAAGAAGAAAACCCCTGCACATGCGCGGTAGGGATCGGGGAGTCCTGATCCGTAACGATCTTTTTATTTTTTGTTTTTGTCTACATTATATTAAAATGCTTCATTATTGCAAACATTTTAAGCGATACTTATTATTCTTAACATCTCAACAGATACTCTGACCGTAACTATCGTAAAACGCTTCGACCGGAAGTAGACACCTTTCGCGCATGCGGGGTACCGATCGGGTTTCCGGTACGGATCGGGTAGTGACAGTCTCTCTTCCACAGCATGTCTTTATCCTGTTTTCCTTCTCTCACCCCAACCAATCACAGCAGAGGCCCCGCCCCTCCCTGAGCCTGGTTCTGCCGGAGGTTTCTTCCTGTTAAAAGGGAGTTTTTCCTTCCCACTCTCACCAAAGTGCTTGCTCATAGGGGGTCATATGATTGTTGGGTTTTTCTCTGTATGCATTATTGTAGGGTCTACCTTACAGTATAAAGGGCCCTGAGGCGACTGTTGTTGTGATTTGGCGCTGTGTAAATAAAACTGAATCTGTAGGTCAGCTGCCTCTGAGGGCGTCAGGTGGAGGAACTGATTTTTCCTTTACGAATCTTAGTTTTGGGTCCTGAACAACAAAACAAGCTGCAGGAACAACCGTCAGAGTAAAATCCAGCTTCCTGTTACAGGCTCGAGCAGTTGGAAAGAAAGACATTCAAGGTGTGCAAAACCTCAGGTACGAGTGACATCATCACTCACCCATGTAGACGTTTTCAGTGGAATTCCCCTTTCTGACCACGAGCTTCAGCTGCAACCAAACACAACCTGTTCAACAAAACGTAACAAAGGAACGAGTGTGTGTGTGTGTGTGTGTGTGTGTGTAGCGCTGTCGTACCTGCAGAAAGACTGTGCCCAATTTCTGAATTTCACTGGTGCCAACAGTCACTGTGGGACGACAAAACACAGCGTGATAAAAACGCTCAAATAGGACGGACGCTGTGTCACGTAGAAGCTCCCGCCTGAAACAGCGAGGCTCGTCACGGTTAGCTCTGTTATTCAGCTTCCATCGGCTGCAGACACTGAGGGGTTTAAACGTCCTCACAGACAGACTGAGAGTGAACCTGTAATTTGAGCTAAATTGGCCGTGCGCGCTGGGTTTGCTCCTCCTTACCTCCAAACTTCCACTCCATGTCAACCAGCTGGTTGACCATCAGAGTCTGCCCGACAGCGAGCCTGGTCAGCGCTGCGTAGTGCTCCGCCCACTGCAGGAAGATCACATCAGACTCCTGAGACATGTGTTCACTGTTTAAAGGGACTTTTAAAGGTTGCCTGAGTAACATCCTAAGAACAGGTTTTATCAGTGACACTGAGTTGGTGCTAACACGTGCTAACACCTGTGAGCTAGCCCAAACGGACACACTTGCTCCTCCCCGTTGTTTTACACGAGTCAGCATGCGCACCACAGCCTGAGCATCACAATGATGGCGAGCTAAGTCACAGCTAGCTGGCTAACCAGCCTCACGTAGCCATGCCACGATACTAATGCCATGTTGCTCTATGAATGCATGAATGTCAGACAGGAAGCACTTAGAAACAGCACATGCTTGTGTGAATGCGGCACGCTGTGTAAAGCGCTGCACAGGCAGCAGCCCACCTACCCTTTAGCACTACTTTACTTACCTGCAGTGAGAAGTGAGCCGACTTTTCCTCGCTCAGTCCTGAGAAATGATCAGAGTGAGCAGATTTGTGAGAGTAAATAATACGACTGCCGTGAGAATGACTCTGAGGCCCAGAGGACTCGGATGCGTACCTAATGTCAGGAGGTCTTCTTTGATCTGCTCGCCTGTCAGGTTTTTCTTCAGGGCTCCTGAGGAGAAAACAGACACGGACACCTTCCTGTTACCGTTTATAGCTCCACCTGTTGAGTGTCAGGTTTTAAGTGCCGTGGGAAAATACTGTGCAGGTATCCCCACAAACACATCTGTACGGAGATCACTGCTGCAGACACACCTGGCCTGTGCAGTAGGCGTGCAAACGTACACTGCAGCGTACACAACACCACAGATACCCCAAAGAAAAACACGCTTCACTGGGATTCTGGGAAATGGAGGAAGTGAAACACAGGCAGAAACATGCTGTCTTTGAATAACACCTAAAATGCAGCACAGCGGTTAGCACTGTTGCCTCACAGCAAGAAGGTCCTGAGTTCAATTCCACCATCAAGCCGGGGTCTTCCTGTGTGGGTTCTCCCCGGGTACAACGCCTCCCTCCCACAGTCCACAGACTGCAGGTAGTAGGTGAATGGTTGTCTGTGTGTTAGCCCTGCGACCTGTCCGCTGACAGCTGGGATAGGCCCCACCCCCCCACGACCCTGACAAGGATAAGAGGAAGAGAATAGATGGAACGTAAAATAAGATTTACTCATCCATCCATAAACCAAAAACACCCTTTCAGTGTTTATCTGTGACAATGATTCACTTCCTGTGATTGAGAGAACAGGAAGCTGGTACTAACGAGGGAGAATCCTTTTCTCCCGTTCATTTTCATTTCTGTGGTCTTTGTTCGAGCTCACTGTCATAACCTTGATGCAGACTCTGTATAAAGGACCAGATTAGTTAGAGATGAGGGAAAGGAAAAAACGACCACTCTGCTGTTTTCTCTGATTTCTCTCAACACTTTCACTGTTGCAGATCACACCTTATGGCTCGTGATAATCGCTGCACTTCTGTCTCAACTTTGCAAACAGAAACTCGCCCAAAATATTTGGCCCAGGTGTCAGGAGCACTTTGTTGTACGAACCTCTGCACCGAGGGGCTATACTTATCAGAAACTACCCGCATGGACCGCAGCCGGGCAGCTCATCAAGAATGCAGCAGCACATCGGGGCTGCACACAACACAAGTGGGAACAAAGGGAAGTGTTATCCATTTTCCACTAATTCTCTCATGCTGGCAGAGCTCATTCAGAGAAACACAACATGAAATGTGTTGAAAGAAGCCTTAGTCTTCGGTTACACCTGTCTGAGCCTGCTGCTTCCATCGCACTGAATCAAACACCACCAATAGTCCCCTATTTAGTTACATCCCAGGTCACATGATGCTGCTGTCACTCACACAAGTGCTTCGTAAAACCGTTACTGCAGGGAACGGATTTACAGCTCTATATGCCCTCATCGTGCTCAGCGCTGTGGCATCAACAGATACAATCTGACGCTCGGCTATAAATCAAAACCAGCCAAACTCGACTCCTTTTAACCTCCAAACACGTGACCCACATCCCACAGCCAGGAAAACAGCGCAGAGGATAAACAGAGCGCACCACCGAGGCAACACGCCTCAATTCAGTTTCATTCATCACAACAGCAGTCGCCTCAAGGCGAAGGTAAAGACCCCACAATCATCCAGAGAAAACCCAATGATTAGGCGACAGTGGGAAGGAAAAACTCCCTTTAAACAGGAAGAAACCTTCGGCAGAGCAGGCTCAGGGAGGGGCGGGGCCATCTGCTGCGACCAGCTGGAGTGGAGGGGAGGAGCCAGAAATGAATAACTAATGATTAACAGGATATTTCTAACTTTAGAGATGTTGCGCAAATGGAAGAAAGCAGTCTTACATATTTGTTTAATATGTGCATTGAAGGACATATCCTGGTCAAAAATGACTCCAAGGTTCCTCACAGTGTTACTGGAGGCCAAGGTAATGCCATCCAGAGTAAGAATCTGGTTAGATACCATATTTCTAAGATTTTCAGGGCCGAGTACAATAACCTCAGTTTGATCTGAATTAAGAAGCAGAAAGTTAGCGGCCATCCAGGTCTTTATGTCTTTAAGACATTCCTGCAGTTTAACTAATTGGTGTGTGTTACCTGGCTTCATGGATAGATAGAGCTGGTGTCATCTGCATAGCAGTGAAAATTTATGCTATGTCTTCTAATGATGCTGCCTAAGGGAAGCATGTATAATGTAAACAGAATTGGTCCTAGCACTGAACCCTGTGGAACTCCATAATTGACCTTAGTGTGTGAAGAGGACTCTCCATTTACATGAACAAATTGGAGTCTATTAGATAGATATGATACAAACCACTGCAGTGCAGTACCTGTAATACCTACAGCATGTTCTAATCGCTCTAATAGGATATTATGATCAACAGTATCAAACGCTGCACTGAGGTCTAGCAGGACAAGCACAGAGATGAGTCCACTGTCAGAGGCCATAAGAAGATCATTTGTAACCTTCACTAAAGCTGTTTCTGTGCTGTGATGAGCTCTGAAACCTGACACTCTTCAAATAGGTAAAGGGCGGGGTTATCACCTACAGTATGATACCTCACTCTCAGAGTGTTGACAGGTGTGTTACCAGCCTGTCTCTGCTCTTTTCCCGTCTGTCAGTGTAAAATTACAGTGAAGTGCTTCAATCTTACTCATTCTCTGATTTTACTCTTAACAACAGACTCTACCTGGTCTGCAGGTTAGCAGAACTGCCTTTAGGTTGACGTTCTGATCAAGGAGATAAACGAAGGAAAATGGAAGCAACCTGATTCCCACCACCTAATCTGTGATGGCTGGATTTACGATGTCCGTGTTAGCCTCAGTGATGAAAGTGATGGATGATGAGTGTGTCTCCCACCCTGAGGCACCAGGAGGACGCTCTTCATCAGGTTCCTCAGAGGCCCGGCACTCATCCCGTGTTCCCCCGCGAACTCAGTGAGCTGCTGCATGAACCTCTCTGCCTGCACCCACCCACCCCCACACACACACACACACACACACACACACACACACACACACACACAGAGAAAATGCATGCATTCATTTGCACATGCACACAAAAGGGCAGCTGATGTTTTACCTCGGTTCAGTTATCAAGGCTAATCACTAAGTCCAAAGTCCCATTAACATCAAATGTGTGTGTGTGTGTGTGTGTGTGTGTGTGTGTGTGTGTGTGTGTGTGTGTGTGTGTGTGTGTGTTCACCTCTTTTGGCTCCAGGAGGAACTGGAACAGAATTTCAATCAGGCGATGAAACTGCTGCATGAAAGAAAAGAGGAGTTTGATTGTTTGAAACTTTGGTCAGAGTTACGTTTCAGCTGCGGCTCAAAGACCGGCGTGCTGATTCACTCGTTTCCACCATCTTACTCTGTCTACCCCTGCCAGGCAGGGACAGAGGAACAAACCTGAAAAACTAAAAACGATTGGTCCACAAGACTTATGAAAAACATCTCAACATGCTTTAATCGCCTTGCTGAGTCCACGTGTTCAGGCCTCGGGCTCAGAAGTAACCCAAAGGCTGAAGATCTCGACACGTCCGCTCAGAGAGACGCTACAGCGAACCAATTAAGTACCCGGATTAATGCCACCCTCCTCCCTGCGTCTCCTCCACTTTGTGCGTGAGGAGGTGCGCTCACCAGAAAGGAGGTAATGAAGACTCACACTGAGTTTAAAGAATAAAGAAAGTTTCTCTTCATCACAGTGAAGACTGACTCCTGTGACTCAGGTACTCATCTGCATCAGCCTGCAGATCACCATCAGACTGATGCGTTCCTAATATTCTGGATTATTGTACTGTAATCTGCTATTAACCAAACTGCTCTCTGATGTCACAACATGTCACAGCAAGGACCCGGGCTCTCAGCTCTGCTGTCAGTCTCAGTGACATCACGGCGCTCTCGGTGTAGGAGGTGGTGAAGACTGTGACATCGGTCCAGTTTTAATCACTGTACACACACCACCAGATGTGCTGAGTAATCAGATTACAGCTGAGCGGCAGCTCCTGGAGGTGTTAAACCTCCCTGCTTACACCGGTGTCCTCTTTAAATCCCGTTTACAGGTGTTTTTACCTCACAGAAATCCCGCCTGTCCTCCTGAGCACACCGTCAGCTGCTGAGGGTCCGCCCCACAGCACCGTGCTGCACTGTTATTGGTGAGTAATAAACCGAGAGTCTGGACTCTGATGTTCAAAGCGGGTTCTGCTGAACACCGTCTGGTCACGTGACAGCGGCTGTGACTGCGCGCATCACGTGCACTTTAGTCTAACAGCTCGTGTCTGTTTTGAAGCCTGAGCAATCAGCTTGTTCACCCGGGGACACGTGTGCATCCCGTACAGGTACAGATGGGCCGTTAGGTGGGCTGTGACCGTTAACCTCCTTTCACTGACGTAACGAGCCCCGGGGCTCGGACAGCTTCCGGTAAAGCTGCCCCTTTAAAGCCGCGGACTTACCTGCTCGTTCAGTTTGTTCAGGTTCTGGAAGTCGGTGCCGACAGAGTCCGGTAAAACGTCTTTAGTGAAGTGAAGCTGCATCGTTTCTACCGGCTGACTGTCCCCAAAACAAACACAGCCCGCTGCGGAGCGCAGTTCCGGGTTATTGATGAGCGCATGCGCACAAGCACTATGAAAGCTCAAACCTCACGAAAACTTTTACTTTAGCTTGAAGGAGGCAGTTTTTTATTAATTTATTTTTGTTCTTTTAAGCTGAAAAGTTCAGTTTTTGTTCTTTGCCCTTTCAAACTTTGAATGTTCTCACCACGAGTTTAATTATTTTGATTATTTTTATGCATGTGGATATAAAGCATGTGAGCCATTAATTCAATTTTATTTTAGTTGTATAGCCTCCTGAAGCAGTAACAAGGCGCTTAATTTCATTGTTTAGCAAAATTTGTTTAAATGTTTAGTCATTAATATCAAATCAAAATCTTTATTTTGTTTTAAATAAATAAAAACGTATTCAGGAACATTATACATGTATTCATGTTATGTATTCAATGGGCTATGGTCTGTTATGCTAATTTACATTAGCAAATAATGAGACATTCATATATAATAATAATAATAATAATAATAAATGTTATTTATAGGCTTGAGGTCTCCTTATATTTGTGCAGCGAATTAAAAAAAATGTACACAAATAAATCAGAATAAAATGAACACATAAAAGCACAAAATGATTGAAACGTGTGACGTAATGAAGGGGATGCAGCTGTGATCAGGTGGGTTTTGTGATGTTATTGAAAACAAGTTTAATTTTTGGAGAATTCAAAGCATCTATAAATACCAGATGTTCTGAAAACAGCTCACATCTGCATCATGCTGATACAGTGCAAAATGTCAGTCACAAGTCACGAGCCAATGAGCATGCCCCGGATGATCTTCTTTCCTGACACAAACATGGTCAAAACGCATTAAATAGACTTGATGTTTCACTCAGAGAGACCTGAAAAAAATCGCTGAGCTCATGAACTCATCAGCAAAGTGCTCGCAGAGGTCAGGCCGAGTCGTTTTCTCATCCTCTTCAGGAGGACTCAGGTCTTTTTGTAACTGCAGCTGTCGCCCCCTGTTGGCAAATTCGGGCAGCTTCTACGAGCTTCGATTTTCAGGCCTTCAATTCCAAAAAAACTCCCAGTAAAGAAGCTGGATGCACTTCAGGAAGGCTGCTGGTGTGAAGTGTTGATTCCAGAAGGACTCGAGTGACTTTACGTGGCTGAAATCTTCCCTGTGGTCCAAATGAACAGCAAACTTTGTGCTGCTGGAAATCATGAAAAACCTGTTTTCCTGTGGATGTGATGCTTCTGGAAGACAATGATCCCAATAAAAATAATTATGAGACGGTAATAAGATCATTTCTAATGAAACCTGAGCGAGCCCTCTCAGGTCATCAGGTTCAGATCTTTGAACTGTGGGACTAAGCTGCCTGCTGACTTCAGATCAGTTACATCTGTGTGGACGTTCAATGAACAGCTCAGACACTTTCTGTCCACACAGGCCCAGAGTCAGCAGTCGGGTTGTTTTATAATCATCTGTCATTGACACATAGGAACTATTATTCATGGCACAGCTGGCTCGTTCTGTCCCATCAGGGGGCAGTAAAGCCCGCGCTGTGGTGGAAACAGCGTGATGATGTGTTTTTTGCTCTTTGAGCGATGGGCTGAGATCATGACAGAGAAAATCCACGAAACTCCTTGAAGATTGACTCAGTGCCACAGACAATGTGGTAAAGCGAGGCTGACTAAGAACACACAGAGAGAGAGCCGTGTGTCGGTAATAATTGTGGCTCAATAATAGTTCCTGCTCTCATTTTTACCTCGCGGACAAAAAATGTGAGTTAACCGTTTCACCTGGGAAAGACCTGATCACTCCGAGCGACCAATCAGCTTCCACCTCCGCCTGCACCCCGCCCAAGAGAGAGAGAGAGCGAGAGAGAGCGAGAGCTGATGTGCAGCAGCATGCTTCCACATCGTGAACACCTCCTGCTGCCTGAGGATTAGAGCTCACTCTCCGATCTGCGCTCAACTTCAGCGGCTGTAAAAACCTCGTTCCGACTCGGACTCGGCACCAAACTCCAAACTGCTTCCTCCAAAGTTCCCGCTGTGCAAGAACCAGACGCGTGCATGGTTATGTAAGTATTTTCCCGGGGAGGGCGCGGGGTGTTCGTCCCTCCAGGACTTACCGAGAGAGTTAGGAACGAGAAAGAATATGAAATCTGCCGGGCAGAGTGCGCGTCGCTGCAGCTCTGAGCTCCACATGTGCGCACAGCTGCGCGCAGATGTGCAGCTGAGGGAGCAGAGCGCGATATGAGGCTCTCCGAGGAACTTCTCCGTGTCTGCCGCGGACCGTAACCCCGTTAAAACAGTTTTAGTAAGCGCGTAATAAACGTGTTATAACCGTGTAATAAACGTAATACCCGTGTAATAACAGCCTGACTGCTCCGGTCAGTGCGTGCACAGCGGAGTGCGCGGGGACGGAAGGTCAGCGGGTTTTTCTGCTCTCGGTGACGGTGAGTTTACCTTCTGTGCCCGTGACAGTCCTGCTGTCATGGCAAGTATGAACACATGTGCGGCACACAAGTGAAAGTACTGATATGAGCGCACGAGGAGACATTAAAGAGAAACGGCTGAGGGGAGAAATCTGCGGGGGGGTTGGGGGGGTCACCGGCGGGGGCGCACGGAGCCCTCGTGCTCCAAAAACACATCAGCACGGAGCAAACATGGTGGACATGTCTCAAAAATGTCCCAAACCAGGGGCGGATCTAGAAAAAGGTGGAAATCAAAGCTGCTTCCTGTAATGTGTCATTTATGTGGTTAAAATACAGCAAGTACACACATGTTTCATATAAACACACTCTGTAATGTTCTGATTGGCTTCAGCCCCCAAAATTAAACGTTACAGTTACACAAAACATGTAAATTTGGATTTTGTGCACCGTACAGCAACCATAACAAATAAGCATGTGGCCCAACCTGCACAACGTGAGACGGATCAGCTACAAAGTCTTTCTAAAGTTTCACACTGTTAATATTTTATTAGAAATAATCAAACTGTTTCCTGCTTAAATTTACACCAAGCGTCAGAAATCTGCTCCGTCAAACCGAATTTTTCATGATGTATTGGGTTTATAAACTGTTTACCTCACTTTATTCGGTGTCAGTCTTCTCAGCACAACCTCACATGTGTGAATTTACAGTTATTTTTTCATTCTGACACACTGTACTGTCACACAAAGAAAAAGTTATATTGTTACTGTAACAAACACAAACATGTTTAATCATTTTCATAACTTGAAATGAAAATAAAACTTGTACATTTTAAAAACTTTTGCAAAAGTTTTGCAAACAACAAAGTTATCAATCAGCTGTTCTGCATCATATAAGATGCCACATATATTATTTGTGCCAGTCCAAAAAATAGTTTCTGTCCACTGTAAGAGCGAGGATCACATCACAGCCTGATACCTGCAGGCCTGACAGCAGCAGGTGTATCACTCCTCCTGTTTCACACCTGCACACAGCGTTTACACTGCAGTCTGCCTTTGGTGGCAGCTGTAGAACTGACACACAAAACAACAACCACACTAACTACACTCTAACTACACAAAACTACACAAGGGGTGTAGATCCGCCCCGTCCCAAACCGATGCACACACGTTTAGAAACGCAGCTGAATGTGAGTCTTTGTGTTTTTAAGGAAGCGTTTTTCATTTTTGCACATTTTGGTGGTGGGTGGGGTACTGAGATTACCATATTAGGAGGTTCCCATGACATCATCCACATCCTAAAGGTGAAAAAGTGTCTGAAACTGAGTGTTGAGAGCGCCCTAAGTTTCAGGCTCACAGGGATTACCCAGCATGCACTGGGCTCAACTGTGTTTAATATAAACGTCCATCATGGAACAGGCAGAATAAGAAGAACAGGCCACCTTAGATCAGCTCCAAACAGAACTGCAGTGATTTCATTTGTTATATTTTAAACAGATTTGATAAATGTGATCTCTGTGGTTTGAAATAAGTGTTCTCATAGTTTAAAATGAGTTTCATACTGAGACTGAGGTTCTGGGGAATTCTGACCTGCAGGTTCTCTGTGACTCAGCGTGGTCAGGAAACTGATAAGACAGTGACTCACTCTGTTTCAGTCTGCAAAGGGTTTATTCTGGATATGACATCATTTGTTTACAGATCATTCATAATATGCAGTTAATAATTCCTCAAATATTTCCCCCAAAAACACTCAGCAAATTTAATCTGTTAATAAATACCAGAAAATGAGAGCTGTGCAGTTTCTCTCAGCTTAAACAAATAAACCTTTTACTTCCTTGTGTGAGGGTTACAAGAACCCAGTCAAGCAACATTTGCATAAGCACATCTGACACATCTGGCACATCTGTCAGTGGGACACAAGCAGCTGCAGCTGGATGACAAGATAAAACCTGCAGACAGACTTGATATGATTTCAGCTGAGACATGGTGACTTTTATTTTCAACAAATGAAGTGTGAGCATAAACCATAGACTGTATACAAAAGATGGACGTGGTTGGCATGGTGTCACCCATCAGTTTGTGAACATTTTGTCACATTTCAGGCTGTCGGCGTTTTGGAGGCACAGGACGTGGTTAGCTTGGTGGTCAGGCGGGAGCGTCACACAGATGCAGGCGACCCAGTCGCAGATTTTTCTGTGGAACTTCAAAGAATTCCATGTTTTCAGAGAGCAAATCGAAAATATTATCTAATTATTGTAATTTACTTTTCCTTTTAATAACATTGTTTATAATAAAAAAAAGTTTCTCTGTGTGGGGAAATCGGCATTGGCTGACACGGAAGTGGCCACGAAATATCCCGAGACCTCCAGGAGAGTCCCGTGGTAAGATGACGCTGAAATGATATTAAAGTGTTTTAGGAAGCCCATCGGGGCGTGCACGCTCCCATTTGTGTAACTATTTTTAAATTCCAGTAGAATTACAACCACATAAGCTAGTGCAATCATTTTTTTGCATATGAAACCGGAGGAGTTGTACTTGCATAACATGCATTCAGCTTGTTTTCTTCCACAAACGGCTTTAGCAACAACAAAAACATTAGAATCCAGAAACACGCTTTGCAGATCCGATCAGCTGCTCATAGCGCTTCCTACGTTGGAATAAACGTCAGCGCGAGCTATCGCATGTTACCTGCAAAAACCGGAAGTGATGCCATTTTTCGTGGGCAACGTGGTTTTTTCATTACAGGGCCTTTCAAAGGTTTCCTGGTGTTTCCTGTTTGACTTTGTGCCTCTCTGTGTCGTTCCTGAGAGGCTCCGAACTCAAACGGCACTGTTGGAAATTGTTTATTTTGATGCTGGATGTTTTTTTGCAAATTGTGCACACTAATATTTATTTAGATTTTTCCTGCTCATCAGCAAGATTAAAATAAAATCCCAGAATTTCACCAACACGGAAAAACTTTGATCAAAATGCTCCAACAGCACAAACACAGTCCAGAGGTCCAACTCATTGACTCCAGTTAGCTGAGGTGAAGCCTAGCACACAGCTGACAGCTGCAGCACAATGCACCTGTCGGTCAAAGAGGCCACGCCCCCAATCATGCAAACTTTAATCCAGGTGAATTATGAAAATGTGCACAGGTGTTACAGAGCAGCAAAGAATCCAGCAGTTTGTGTATCAGGTTGTAAACATGTTTATTTCTGCTGTTACGTTTTAACATGCGAGTCTATGGGGACTGACTCACCGCTGCCTCTGCTGGACGCTCATGGAACTGCAGGTTTTGGTGCTTCAGCTGCTGGAGGTGACATGTAGTGACCGAGATTACGGGGCCGATGTGCCGTCACAGATTTCAGACCCAGACCAGCGTGCCACCTCGGTGACTTCACTAAGCGCCGCAGCTGCAAAGACACACAACAGTGTTTCATGTCGTGAGGCCGTCTGTGCAGCAGCTGGGATCAGACCCCACCTCCAAAACAGTGCTCTCATTAGAAGCTTCTGTTAACTGAAGGATAAACACGAGGTTAGACTTCATTTCCCCCGCTGACATCACTGGGTGGTGCAAAGATTAGAGTAAAGTCTTACACAACCGATTCGTGTGTAATTAGCGCCGATGTGGAAGGTGGGCTGGGGCTGGCCTGAGGCTGCGATTACCTGTAATCCTGGCTGTCAGCAGACAGGCAGCAGTGTAAGCTTTTGACTTTTGCTTTGACGTAGTTATGTTTGAAGCCAACGTGCTTTCAGGAGGAATTCCAAGCATCTTACACCACCCAGATGTTGGCTGGAAGAAAAAGCCCCGCTGCTGTTTGCACAGGTTTGTGCAGTGACAGGTGAGAGCACGGCGGTGGAGGCCATTAAACTCAGCTGATGCATCTCAGCTGCACAAAGCTCAGTGCTAGAAAGATAAACAGTCCTGCAGCTCAAGCGTGAAACATTCACCTCTGACAGCAGAGCAAAGGCGCCGTCACTGTGAAGCTCACCTCCTCATTTCCTGTCACGTGTCTGCTGCTCCAGCGGTGGATGTTCGCCCTGAGCGCGGTCTCTAACAATGAGGTCAGTGTGTGTTTATCACCCTCTCGCTGCAGTGTCCGCCGTCTGCTCACCGTGTTGGATGGTGTTCTCCACCTGATGCAGGACTTTGTGATGTAGAGATGATGTTCTGGACATTATCTTTCACCTGAGAGGAGGAGTTACCTTCAGAAAAGGCCCACAGTAAAAGTCCACTGTGACCTTTACAGGTGTTTATCATATAAATGTGCCCTCAGGGATGATTATTGGACGATGTAAAGGCTCCATATTTCCACCATTTCTCTCACTCAGTATCAGCAGATACGTAAAGCCGGGATCATCAGAGCCGGAAAAAGTTGGATTGGTGCTTTTTTTTATCAAATAAGAAGCGATATCTGGAGACGCTCAGTCTTAGCAATCTTTGATTTGTTGAAGTTTCTCTAAGTGTTCGGTGTATCTAAGCTAAGTTAAAGCACGGGTTTCACTCTGTAGCTGCTGTGCATGTTGGTGGCACCGTGCACGGAGCAGTTAGAGGCTCTGAACCTTTGGACGTTCGTCCACAGTCGAGCGTCGTGCATGATGGACGTGCATGCGTGGATAATAGAGGCTCAGACAATAGAGCACTCTGTTTTCAGTGTCCGGGTTTTTGATGTTAAACATTGAGCCGTTTATTTGTAGCTCGATGTTCTGATGGAAGAGTCGCGGTGCCGTGGTTCTGTGAGGAGTCCTGGTTTACAGTTCAAAGTGGGAGCTTGTGGCAGTTTGTGTTCTTCGTGGCTCTGCTGGAGGAGCCGCATACCTTCGTTCTGTACAATAGGAGCCGAAGCACACAATGTATGAAGTGTAAAGGCTCCATCTGAGCTGGAAGGGGCCATAAAGTACATGACAGATGAGGAATGCTGCCCCCAAAGAGTTAGAGAGAGACCCTGAGGAGCTGACCCCCCTCCCACACACACACACACACACACACACACACTGGGAGTGAACAATCCCCTCTTGCAATGCGCTCCTTAATCTGCAGCCACCAGACACAACTTTGATGTGAAGCCCCCCCTCTTGTCCCCTTTCGGTGGGCCCCTCACGCTGCCCTCCATCCTTCCTCAGCTCCTCGGATTCTTTCTCACTTCCCTCTGTTTCTGTTTCTCAGAGCTCAAACACACGGCCTGAAAAGTGTTAAAGATGTGCAGCGAGGGCGAAGCAGGAAGGGAGCTAACGCAGCCGTGGTTACCAGGGGTGCAACAATACACAAAATTCACGGTTCGGTTCGGTTCGATACTTTGGTGTCACGGTTCGATATTTTTTCGATACAAAAAAATGTTCATGCCTTTTTAATTTGTCATTTATTAAATTTATAAATATATATTTTAACTCAAAAGTACAGTTTTTAAATTTAATGTTGCTGAAACAAAGTAATAAAAAAATAAATCTATCTGATGGAGAAATCACTCGTCTTTGGAAAAGAGAGTTTATTACAGAGAAATGTCTCTTTCCAAAATAAAAGCTATACTATACGCTTCTTCTGGGCTATACTCAGCAGCATATTAAACATATCAGGTCCCCATAAGCAGAATCATGTGCTGACGGCTGTCTAAATGACTCGGGTAAAGTTTGTAGCATGCGTGCTTGTTGTTTTTGTCTGCTTCCACTTGTCTTTGCACTAGGATGATGTCGGCGTAAATGTGCAGTCATATTCGTTGTGTTCCCACTAGTGCTGTCAGCGGTAATCTCATTAAAATGACATTAACGCCGTAACGCGGCAAATCTCCGTTAACAAGTTACCGCAGATCGCCCCGTGCGTGAGGCTGGATGGCATCAACACGTTAACGAGCTAACTGCGCTAACGCACTAGTTCCCACCAATGTAATTGAGCATTGCGTGGCACATCCGACATACTGTTTTACTTTTGTCCATGACGCGCTGACCATCAGGGTCATGCTTCACATGAAAACCAAGATAGTTCCAAACGCCGGATCTGAATGAGGGTGGGGGAGGTTCAATTTCGAGTAGCGTTGAGGCAGTTGGCATGTTGCAACGAGCTTAACTTATGTCTTGCTAGCTTGTGCTGCGCTCAGTGGATCTGCGCTCGACAGTGCAGCCTAGGCGGAGCAGTCGAATGCAGATCCACTGAGCGCTCAACACAGACAGCATCATCAGAAGAAAAGTTGATAAAATAATTTAAAAATCTTGTATTGTTCGATACATATGCGTACCGAACCGAAAGCACTATATCGAACGGTTCAATACCGCTACGAGTATTGTTGCACCTCTTGTGGTTACGTGTAGTTTTAGATGGAGAATGGGTCAGCAGGTGCAGAAACATTACCATCTGATCTCCAGTGTTAACCAGGAGTGGTCGGTTCTCCTGCAGACAGCATAAACGATGCTTCAACATCCACCAGGGGGCGATACCTGGTGGATGTGTATGGATGAAAGAGATCCCAGCTCCATCTAGGCAAATATAAGCTCTTCCACAGCATGTCTTTATCCCCCGCCCCTCCCTGAGCCTGGTTCTGCCGGAGGTTTCTTCCTATTAAAAGGGAGTTTTTCCTTCCCATTGTCGCCAAAGTGCTTGCTCATAGGGGGTCATATTATTGTTGGGTTTTTCTCTGTATTTATTATTGTAGGGTCTACCTTACAATATAAAGCACCTTGAGGCGACTGTTGTTGTGATTTGGCGCTGTGTAAATAAAATGTTGAAGTGTGTCTGAAGTTGTTGTCCAGCCTGTTGGGTTCAGCTGCCGTCCTCTGTGGCGATGGCAGATTTGGGTTTCAGTCATGTGCATTTCTCACGTCATGTCGCTGTCGTCTCCCGTGTGATGTAGAAACATAGTAACTCTGAGACGTTGTGCCGTTTGTTCTTTTTCTCTGTGGGAGTTTCCGTCATGTTAAATTTGCATAGCTTTTGTCTTTGTGGTGACAGATTTTCCCCCTGTGTGGTTCTGGTGTCGTGTAGGCAGCAGGAGACAGAGAGTGTTATTCTGTATGTGACGGCTGATGACAACTGCGATGCCGAGCACCGTCGCCGAGCACTGCTTATAGTACTGTTACTATAAGCAGTGCTATATACTGTTGTTGGGGTTTAGTCTTTATGTCACAGCATGAGGTGAAGATGCAGAAAGCTGAGGCCAGAAACTAAAGTCTTTAAATGAAAGTAGGAGCAGGGACCGTGGCCCTCGGGACTGCTCATCCTGCCCTTTGCCCTCCGTCAGGCGACCTGCAGGTTTCGCCGTCAGCTGAAGGTTGTCGGCACGTATGAGGTGGAGTGTTTCTCCTGCTTCTGATGAGCTTAATTGGACACATCAGCAGCAGAAACTAATCCAGTTCTGACGGCTGGCTGAAGCTTTAAGACCCTCTCCCCCTCACTGCCTTCCCCCCGTCAGATTAACTCTTTCCTACCATTTCTGCGTCTCACAGCGAGCGCGGCCATTTCAGCCTCTCGTCAGACCTCGTCTTCTTCAGGCACCTGTTGGGTTTCACTGTGGGTGAAAGGTTGAAAGCGTGGGGACTCGGAGCAGTGTGCTGTTTAGTATCTGAACTCTTTCACCTCTCCGGAGGGGGAACTCCTCACCCGGGACTTCCTGCTGCCTGCCAACCATGTAAGTGTGTGTGTGTGGTGTGTGTGGGTGTAATTACTCATGTTGTGGGGCCACAAATCTATCCCAACAGTCACATTGTGGTTTCTGTCCTTCCTCCTGGGGATAAAGCTGATTCTAGCATAAAATCACTGGATGTGAAGTTTAGAGAGAGGCTTTCGGGACTTGTTTGGATCTTTTGTAGCCTGGAGAGTGAAATCGTCTGCAGGTGTGTATGTATTTGATCAGGCGTGAGGCTTGAGCGGTCACAAACTGAGTTAGAGTGTCTGTGTCGCTCGTGCTTTCGTTCCAGACCAAACTAACAGGATGTGTCCGTCCACCGAGACGGGAAACTCGAACAGGAAACTAAGAAACCTTCAGTGCAGCTGACACGAACGTTCGGCTTTCAGCAGAGCAGCTCTAGATCCTACCTGTCATCACAGAGCGGGCTGGGTGATTCATTCTGAGGTCATGACTGAGCTCTCACACGGTTAACGAGAAAAGCTAAAAAACATTTTACTTAAATGACCCTTGACCCCTGAGCGCTGATTGCTGATCCACACCAGATCAGAGCTTCCACACCTGCATCCACAATGGCGGCAGGCCGGTGGACTTCAAATTTCCTTGCCTGCTGCTGCCCTGTTTATTTTCATCCACTGAATTTCAGTGACATTCACTGGTGGATCCAGTCTGCTCCTGATGGAAAACAGTTCATGTGTTTGAGTGTGCAGGAAGCACCTGGCAGAGTCATCCAGGTGGTTGTTTTATGGTTCAAAGCATGTGAGAGTGCACGATTCCAAATGTGCACACAGCACAGAGGATGCATGTGCGTTTGTGTAGCTCCTACACTCAGTTTGACCCCAGTGTGCACACAGTTTATTGCAACATGTGAGGAAAACCTCTCAGCAGTCTTCACAGAAACGTGAGGAGTGCTGAGAGGAGGTGAAGCTTGCACAGAGCACGTCTAAACTTCACCTCATTTAACGCTCTTTTGTTCGCTGTTGTGAAGTGATCACAAGTCTGCTGAGTAGAGATGGGAATTTATACGAATTGAATGGTTTTGATTCCATTATTGGTATCGCTCATCAATTTGACTCTTGTATTATTTCTGAGTGAGTCCTCGTTGGCTCTGCTTTGAGTGTCACCACGGTCTCTAAGCAGCGTATCAAAGAAGTTCATGCAGATTAACTGCATGCTGCGGATCAAATGTTTGTGCATGTTGGAGGTGTTTCCCCTAGTTGTTGGCTCGTTTTCTTCAAAGTAATTCAGTAGATTACTTAATTACTCCCAGGAGAAATGAGTTTGTTGCACTACTCGTTGGATTACTTTAAGTTAAATGACCTGAAACACATAATCACCATTTAACAGGCGACACAGATGCTAATGACGGCATCGTAGTATGTAGGTATGAACAAAAAGTCGACACACAGACAGGTTCAAACACAGCCCGACTGTTAAAGCTGGGCTGAGGTCAGCTTTGACTCTACATTCGTGGTTAGCTTAGCATTAGCATGCTGTCTGGCTAGCTTAGCCTTTAGCATGCATTCTGTGCAGACAATGTATCTGTTTGTGTTGTGGATCCAGTTTCCACTTTACTATCGCACTCTCATCCTTTTGTGCAATAAAACTGAAAGTTGTGCCCATGTCCACGGATTGTGGTGAAAACCTGCAGAGGCAGCAGTGGGTCAGTCCCTTATAGACTCCCATGTTAAAACTTTCCATGTTCACAGCCTGATGCGCTGTTTGCTCTCTGTGGATCATTTCCTCCTTCACAACAACTGTAGCGGGAAGGATGTTTCTATAACTCACGTGTTTGAATTATCAGGAGCGTGGCCTGTTTGACTGACAGGTGGATGGTGACACAGGTGACTATAGCTGCTAGCTGTGTGCTAGCTTCACCTGAACTGGAGCTCTGGACCGTGTTTGTGCTGTTGGAGCCTTTGGAGCATTTTTAATGACATCATGTGACCAATATTGTGGCTGCTGCAAGGTCACTGCACTAACAGAGTGTCTGAGGAGGCGGAGCTCCAGGTCTGATGAGTGGATGTTACTGAGCACTGATTAGCAGGTAACTGTGTCCGTGTGTGATGTTCCCATCTAGTCTGTGCCAACCAAGCTAGCTCACTGTAATTAATAACTTAGAGGCCAGAATCTGTTGGGTGACATCACCGTGGCAATGTCCAACTTTCATATACAGTCTTTGCTTTCATACTAAGGTGCTGCAGCAAAGTCCAGTGTCACATAAAGAAGGATTATTTTGAGCTGTGAATCATGCAAAGCTGCTGGAGTCCAAAAACAAAGACGAGCTGGAACAGAAAGAGAAGATAACCTTAATCACTCTGCAATGGTTCAGTACCCGACGTCTGCAGGTTTCTCTGCACAGGCTAGTTTGGTAGAGACTGACCTTTAACCTTGCTGAAATCCTAACCTACACACACATCTGTGGTGTAAACACACACACACACACACACACACTGATAGGTTTGTGTGTTTACATCAGGTTTGTTTGGGCATGTCAGATCAGTATGGGCTCAAAATGTGGTCATAAATATTTTGTACTTGTAAATCAGGATTTGTATGTGTAAAAAGAATTTGTGCGTGCGTAAAAAGATTTGTATGTGTAAAAAGATTTGTGTGTGTGTGTAAAAAGATTTGTATGTGTAAAAGAATTTGTGCGTGCGTAAAAAGATTTGTATGTGTAAAAAGAATTTGTGCGCGTGTAAAAAAGATTTGTATGTGTAAAAAAAGATTTGTGTGTGGACTTAGCCAAAAACCCCTGCAAGTTACAAGTACAATTTTGACCCTATTTTTCTTCCTGTCATCTGATTGGTCAATGTCATGTCAATCACAAATGTAACAATCAATCAGAGAACAGATGGGTTTGGCTGTCGGAGGGGCACTTTTTGAACTGCAGGTCCTTGAAGGGTAATACAGTTTGAAGCTGGAGGATCTCTATATAAATATCCGATAGCAGCTAGGTCCCCTTACTTTCAGCAGCTGTTGAAAGGATAAAGTTGTGGTATGTCAGTGGTTAGAAATACCATTATTACTTTAGGATTAGTTTAACACAAAGTCAGGGCTGACCCGGGACCATTGCTGTGAGTCACAGTGCGCAGCATAAAGGTCCTTTCACATCGGACGCAGGATGTGCTGCTAATGCTAACTGCTAACTAAAAGCAAAGGATCCAGAATTTGTTGCGCTGGCTGCTGAGCTCTGTGGGTTTTTGCAGCAGCTCTACCTGTACTAGATGCACCTGCTCCTTGTCGTTTCTATCTCTGACTTTATGTCCTCTACAACAGTTTCTGTTTTTTTTTGCTAGTTCTTCAAATGTTCAATAAAAACATGTATGCTAATTCATAACGAAGAAAGCTTTGTAATGAAGACTGTCATTTCCAAACACTGCCCCCCGCGGTCAGCGCTGTTGAAAAGCCTGTGGAAGTCCCTGTATAAAAGCACGAGACCTGTGACACAAAAATCACCAAACCGGGACGACCACAGACTGTTTTCCTTCGTGGTGATGAAGGAAAACGCTGGGTTGGCATGTAAAAGGGCATTTATTCCCTTCAAGGACCTGCAGTTCAAAAAGTGCCCTCCGACAGCCAAACCCATCTGTTCTCTGATTGGATTGTTACATTTGTGATTGACATGACATTGACCAATCAGATGACAGGAAGAAAAATAGGGTCAAAATTCGTACTTGTAACTTGCAGGGGGGTTTTTGGCTAAGTCCACACACAAATCTTTTTTACACATACAAATCTTTTTTACGCACGCACAAATTCTTTTTACACATACAAATCTTTTTTACGCACGCACAAATTCTTTTTACAAATACAAATCTTTTTTACACACACACAAATCTTTTTTACACATACAAATCTTTTTTACACACACACAAATCTTTTTTACACATACAAATCTTTTTTACGCACGCACAAATTCTTTTTACACATACAAATCTTTTTTACGCACGCACAAATTCTTTTTACACATACAAAATTGATTTACAAGTACAAAAATATTTATGACCACATTTTGAGCCCATAGATCAGCTCCCACAGATCAGCGTGGAAGGGAGGAGCCAGATGCGAACTCTTGGAGAACAGGCAGTGCTTTTATTTACAGTGATAAATTAGTCCAATAGGCAATGCAAATGCACAAACAATCAATCAGTTTATTTATAAGCACATTTGAAAACAACATAGGTCGACCAAAGTGCTGTACGTAGTAAAAAACTAGAACAAACAGAGAATGAAACACAAACTCAGTAACAATTAAAAGAGTAAAAATGTGTTTCAGACGTGTTTTAAAAATGTCGAGCGTTGGAGAGATCCTAATATGCAGAGGCTGTTCCAAGTGTGGACGCATCCCGCTCTCCTCAGTTTTTTAGCCTGCGTCTGTGTTTCTCCTGTGCTGCGTGTTACAACGTCCTGTGACTCTCCCAGCTCAAACCTGCGCTCCTGATTCTGCAAAACCTTTGTCCCCGTCGGAAATCCTGGAGCAGCCAAGCAGTCAGGCTGTCTTCTCTCACTTCACAACACCAGAGTTACTACCAGGCTTGGTGAGATATTCTAGCGCTGGCTGTCGCCCGCCAATCATCCGCCAAAGTGTCGGATGATTGCAAACAGCTGGAAACAGCTTCCGGGTCAGATGCCCTTCAGCGCCTGACTTCCGGAAGAGCAACTTCCGTAAACAACCCCGGGAATGGAGAGGGAGAAAAAACAGGAAAGAAAAAACCCTCAAAACAAAACGCCCGCCCAGGTCGGCGGCGGGGACCGTCCGATCGTGACACGTCTTTACCTTGGCTTTTATTATTTTCTGTTTCATCCATTTCTTCCTTCTACCTTTCCTTTGCTCCCTCTTCCAGCTTCCGTGTGCTGTTCGGTCGTTCCTTCGGTTTCCTTCGATGCTTTGATCCTTTCTCACTGTGACTTTATTTGCTCTTCTTTCCTCCTGATTGTTCACACAGATTCTCGTGTTTGTGCTCGTGGAAATGGAAGCCTCTGTCGTCACGCTCAGCCGAGCCGCAGTAATGCCCCATCGACGCACTTCTCCTTCTTCTTCACACTGTTTGAGTCGAACGCACTCTTGACGTGCGGGCGTGAGCGTTTCGAGCTCCGCTTCCTAAAAAACTCTGAGTGAAGCTGCTCATCATCATCATCATCAACTGTGTCATTAAAGCAGCGCTTCAGCGTTAGGAAGGAAGTCTGGAGTATCCGAGGAATTCCATCCCTGAGCGAGGCCACAGCAGCGATTGTTGATTGTATCCTCTCTGCTCAGGATGTGGGACGGGCGTGTAGGTCACAGCTTTATGTTAAACATCCTTTCTTATTTTCGTTCTTTAACCTAAAGCAGTGATTAGCTCGTCCTGTCAGGTCTTTCTGCTGCCTCTCCAGAGAGGCCGAGGGACTCCGCCTGCACCGTCGTTCTTGTTCTTCTCTCAGCCAATCAGAACCTTTCTCCACCTGATGGAGAAACTGAGATCCTCTCCGAACGACGACAACGAGGTAAATGGTGACTGGTTCGGCCTGAGGGAAGACTTGAGACAGGAAGGGCGGAGCTAGCGTGTTGTATTTCAAAAAAAGAGTGAGGAGATCGTCTAATTAACTCGATTGCTGGAGGTGTCACTCTCTCTCTCTGATGCAGCCCAGCACTACCTGTGTGTGACGGGGGAGGGGCTAAAAAGCTCGCTTCAGAGGCGGGAACTGAGGGATAAAGATGGTTTAACTGGATAATCTGAAAACCACGTGTTTCACACAAACACTTTTTTCTAACATTCACACTTAGTAACGCAGACTGGGGATCAAACCACCGACCTCACGATCAGTAGGTGACCTGCTCCACCACCTGAGCTCCACCCCTGACTACTCTGGTAAAGTCTCAGTAAACTCCAGGTCCCAAGCCCCAAGTCCAGCTGCCTGAGCACCTGAGGAAGAGGAGCGTTATTCCGAGCAGACGTCCCCGATGGCCGTGATGCTGACGGAAACTGTCTCGTGTTTTTGTGCTGCAGGTTTGAGAAGGAGTCAGCACAGACACGGGACCAGTCCAGCGCCACCGCCATGCCTTCCAACAAATACTCTGCTGCTATCATGGAGGAGAGCAACAACATGACAGCCACAGTGAGTCTCGCACACACACACACACACACTCATGGCCACTCCCCCAGCCGCTGCCTGAGCCAGCTGTGGGTTTAAAGGAGTGTGTGTATCACTGCCAAGGCAGATGCCCGGGCAGGACCGCCAGCATGTTACATGAGTCTAATTGAGAATGCACGTTGGCTGACAGGCCGCATGCATGCAACACACACACACACACACACACACACACACACACACACACACACTGACACACACACACACAGCTGAGGCGGAAACCAGAAATGTTTGGGAGGCAGAAGGACAGAAGGAGGAAGGAGTTGAAGCGAGGAGGAAAGGATGGAGGGAGCACAGTGGCCTCTTTATAAGCTCAGCAAATGGATTCACTTCACTCACACACACACACACACACACTGACACACTGACACACACACACACACACACACACACACACACACACACACACACTGACACAGACACACACACACACACACACACACACACACACACACACACACACACACTGACACAGACACACACACACACACACACACACACACACACACACTGACACACACTGACACACACACACACACACACACACACACACACACACACACACACACACACACTGACACAGACACACACACACACACACACACACACACACACACACACACACACACACACACACACACACACACACACACACACACACACACACACACACACACACACACACACTGACACACTGACACACACACACACTGACACACACACACACACACACACACACACACACTTGGCTCCTCCTGTCGTCCGTTACTACCGCTTCCTCTTTTTCACTCGTATATCACCCCGTCACTTCTCCACCACCATCTGCTTCTCTTTTCTTCTCTTCTTTCTCCACTTTCACCTCCTCCACCTCCTCCTCCGCCCGTTTGTCTCATCTCCACGCCTGCAGTAATAATACGGCAGCTCTGAGTGTTTGTGCAGCTTTTCTTTTCTGCTCTTTGGGATTCAGGGAAAGTCGGGCAGCTTTAATCCGTAACACTTCCTACTCAGGGAATAATGTCAGGTTTTCCTTATCGTGTTTTATTTTCCATAAGCTGATCCCTGTGACATTCCGTGTCCGGGGTTGGGCAAAGAGCAGCAGTGAAATATTTAAAATGATCCATGAGGAGGACAAACCCCGCCCCATCATGATTAGCTCTAATGATGTGCTGACCTCCACGGTCGCTTTCACAGCTGTGACACGTGTCATACAGGTGAAGGTGGACGGGTCCAGCTCCCCTCAAACACCAGCATGAATCAGCATCAACCATAACCACGGCTTATGGGGGGTGAGGGTACACTCACTGGGTTAAGGTTGGGTTAAGTCCCCCCACGGGTGCGTCCTAACTTCGTGTTAGGACGCACTCCTTCACTCACCCTGCACAGGAGGAGGTAGGAGGAGTGTGAGATACAGGGGTGGCTCATGACACTGGCAGTGTAGACAGATAAGCGTGTTAAACACAAACGCACACACGTGGAAGTCCGAGCTAATCCTAAGCAGGAAATACGAGGCCCCAGTTTTTGGCGTACTTTTCACTCCTTTCCAGCCCCCTCGGGTGAAAACGCTCCGCCCTGTGTTTCTACTCATTTTGGCCGTCTAAGACGATTTGACAGCATCATCGGAGCGCCGCAGGTCAGTCTGGTGTATGCCGAGGAATGTGCGTGACGTAGCCTGCGAGGCGTCGCAGGGTCACACCAGCCAGAGCGGCTCTCAGTAAACACATTTTTATAGCTTGATCTTGTAAAGAAGCATCGGTGACCACAGCAGCAGGCCATAAAAGGAAGTGAGGCGGTGCTGTGTACTTCCTGTTGAGGCGCAGGGCTGAGATCCAGGAAAGCAGGTTTGGGAGGACGGTGAGGATGATGACGGCGTGTGTGCTGACCTGGCCGACGCAGAGCCGTGTTTTGGTTCTGGAGTGAAACTAAACGAGGCAGAATGAGCGATTTAACGCTTCACGTCTGAAGAGCTTCAGTCAGCCGAGAGTGGAGAGGAAGGATCATGCTGTCGGTGACAGTGTCTGATTGACCTCACCTGGGCCTCATCATCACTCTCAGATACACATTTATTATTTATTATTAGCCTCCAATAGTAAAAACAATCTTAAATTCAGTTCTTTAATCTCTGTCCTTGGCTTTGATAGAAAGCCCTGCTAGCTCAGGCAGTCCAGCATGCAGCTCTTCATCTCTGAGCTGCTGGAGTCTGTGGGGAGCCTCCAGTGGCCATTAGAGGAAGTACAGGTTTGGACGCTGAGGGTCAGAGTGCTGTTTCACAACATGAGTGTGAGTGGCAGGGATGAGAATCAGCACCTTCAAGTCTTTCTTTCAAAAGTCTTTTTATTAGACAAAGGTTTCAATGCAAAGTAAACAATAACACAAAATGCTTCAGAATTTTTCAAAATTTCAATCTTGTTCCCACCCTGACCCTTAAAACAACAAATAATTGGCAGCCTGCTGCGAAACTAAATCAAAAACACAGAGAAAAGACCCCAAAAAACAACAACAAACAGACTCATAAAAGAAAAGAAAGAAAAAAAAATATGAAGGGGGGGGGGGGTTCCTTGGACTACTCGGTAACAGTAATTGTGGGCCTTTCAAAGAAGTCCAGAAAGGGGGACCACAGTTTATAAAATTTATTTTTAGACCCACAAACTGTATATCTAATTTTTTCTAAATCCATACAGGACATTATATCTTTTAGCCATTGTGTGTGTGAGGGGGGAGAAGAGTCTTTCCACTTCAGCAATATAGCTCGCCTGGCCAGCAGTAATGAAAAGTTTAATGTTGAGTCTGGAGTTGGGCAGATTCAAATGCTGGACCGCACCAAACATAGCACAGAGTGGCTCTGGTTCAATTCGATGCTGCAGGACATCAGACATCGTATGGAAAACAGATTTCCAAAAGGTGGACAATGAAGGACAGGACCAGTACATATGAAACAATGTACCAGGAGCACCCCCACAGGCTGGGTCCACCCCTGGGTATATGTGTGCCAGCCTATCCCTGGACCAATGCCCCCGATGAACAATCTTAAATATGATAAGTGTATGTCGAGCACACATTGATATATTGTGAACCTGGATAGAGGATAGAGTCCCACAGTTCATCCGTAATATGAAAGGTAAGGTCCTCTTCCCATTTAGATTTGATAGCAGCTACTGAAGAGCATTGGAAATTGGAAATTAAACTGTACAAGGCTGATATTATACCCCTTGAGGTTGGTTTGAGCATTAAAAAATCATCTACTGGATTGTATGGAGGTATTTGGGGGAATTCTGCTGTCACACTCTGCACGTAGTGTCTGGCCTGTAAGAAACAAAAAAACTGAGCTGCAGCTATGCCAAATTTGGCGGATAATTGAGAGAAACTTGCAAATTGTCCATCTTCATATAAGTCTGCAAAGGATTTTAGGCCCTTTCTATGCCAGATATGAAAAGCATTATCTGCCATTGAGGGAGCGAATAGGTGATTTGCTGCAACTGGGCTTTGAAGTGAGAAAGCCCGGAGACCCAGACTCTTCCTAAACTGAGACCAGATTCTAAGAGACTGCTGGACAACTCTATTGTTACTGAGTAGAGGCAATGCCAAAGGGAGTGATGAACCTAAAGTCGCAGGTAGAGAAATTTTCCCACTCGAATATGACTCCATGGCAACCCAAACTGGTGGTGACGGTTCGAGATGGTAGTGTCTCCAATACAACAAACACCTGATATTGGCGGCCCAGTAATAGTACTGGAAATTAGGGAGGCCTAAACCTCCAACCAACTTGGGCCTTTGAAGAATAGATTTCTTCAATTTGGGAGGTTTACCACTCCAAATAAACGAAGTGATTAGTGAGTCTAGAGATTTAAAAAAGGATTTTGGAATCAGGATTGGGAGGCATTGAAAAACATATAAGAATTTTGGAAGTAGCATCATTTTCACTGAGTTAATCCTACCTATTAAAGACAAGGATAATGGGGACCATCTGGACAGCATGTGCTTGCACTGTTCCAGCAGGGGGAGGCGATTCTTCTTAAACAAACAATTAAATTGCTTTGTGACACATATCCCAAGGTAATCAAAGTGATCTGTGACTATTTTAAAGGGAACATTTGCCAAGTCCAGATTTCGAGCCCTCTCGTTAATCAAAAACAGTTCACTCTTGTTAATATTAATTTTGTATCCAGAGAGCTGACTAAAACCATTCACTGTATTAAGTACAGCGGGTAAGGAGGTAAGCGGGTTGGAAAGAAATAAGAGAAGGTCATCAGCATACAGTGAAACTCTATGCTCAATCCCCCCCCTCCATATGCCTTTTATGTCCCCACTACCACGGACTGCAATTGCTAATGGCTCAACTGCAAGGGCAAAAAGCAATGGGCTTAAAGGACAGCCCTGTCTCGTTCCGCGGCGGAGCCTAAAATGGTCAGAGTAGCGACAGTCAGTTACAACTGAAGCCGTGGGGCTTGCGTAAAGAAGTTTGATCCATGAGCAAAATAAGGGGCCCATTCCAAACCTTTCTAAAGTAAAAAACAAATATTCCCACTCCACCCTATCAAATGTTTTTTCTGCATCCATAGCAATAAGGCATTCAGGCACAGCATGGCTGGGGGCATAGATAATATTAAAAAGTCGCCGTATGTTAAAGAAGGCGTGCGATTTTTATAAAGCCAGTTTGGTCAGGAGAGATTATAGCAGGAAGAATTTTTTCCAGCCTGTGCGCCAGTAGCTTAGACAGAATTTTAACATCCGTGTTTAACAGAGATATAGGCCTATAAGAAGCACAGTCAGTCGAGTCCTTGCCCTTCGTAAGTAACACTGTGATACAGGCCTGGTAGCATGATGAAGGAAGTGCCCCAGAGTCTAGTGACTCTGTAAAAACTTCACAAAGGAAGGGAGCCAAATCGTCCGAGAATTTTTTATAAAAGTCTGTAGAAAATCCATCAGGACCTGGAGATTTCCCAGATTGCACAGATGCTATTGCCGCCTGAATTTCCGCCTTTGAGATAGGGGCTTCCAGAGTCTGTCTGAGCTCTGGGGAGAGCGAGGGCATCTCAATGGAGTCAAAGAAACCATGTAAATCTTTTACATTAACAGTAGACTCTGATGTATATAACTTGTCATTAATGACATTAAAAATGTCATTAATCGCCTCCTGATCCCTAGTCACCACTCCATTGTCCGCCTTCACGCCAGTTATGATTTGGTTAGCCCTAATACCACGCAGTTGGGTGGCCAAAAGCTTACCGGTCTTTCCACCATGTTCGTAAAAATCGCTCTTGTTCCTAATCAGACATCCTTCCACTTGTCGAGTGGAAAGTAGATTGAGTTTGGTTTGTAAGCTTAAGCGTTTTTATATAGCCGGTGATGGTGACTGAGCATACTGCCTGTCGATGTTTAAAATCTGGTCTGAAATAAGCCTCTGTTCCCGCTTTTAAATGCTGCCACTGAGATGATTTCTCCTCTCAGAAATGCCTTCAGAGCCTCCCACACCGTCCTGTTTGGCATACCAGGTGTTCTATTCTCGTTAAGAAAAATTTTAACTTTAGAAGAGATGTTAGAAACAAATTGTTCATCCGTGAGCAGCAATGGATCCAATCTCCTGAGCTTTCTCACAGAGTCGCAGCCCTGAAAAGCTATTTTGAGCACAAGGGAGGGGCATGATCAGAGACAGTAATACTTTCATAGCTGCAGGATCTTATACTATTAATTAGCAAATTGTCAATAAAAAAATAATCTATTCTAGTGTAGGTGTGGTGTACATGTGAGAAGAAAGAATAATCTCTACCAGTAGGGAACAAAAACCGCTAGGGATCGGTGAGACTATGATCTTCAAGAAAAGGCTTGACATAAGTTGCAGATTTATTAAGAGTAGCAGGTTTGGGGGATGAACGATCTAAAACCGCATCCAAATAAAGATTAAAATCGCCCCCAAGAATCAAAGAGTGAGTATTTAAGTCTGGGAGGTGTGAAAACAGGCATTGAAAAAATTGCACATCATGAAAATTGGGTGCATAAAGATTGGCCAAAGTCACAGACCTGTCGCAGAGTTTGCCAGACACTATTATAAACCGTCCGTTTTTGTCTGACACAACAGTAGATGGAACAAATGGGATGTTCCGATCGATAAGAATAGCTGTACCCCTAGCCTTTGCTTTAAAATTAGAGTGAAACATCTGTCCTGACCAACATTTCGCCAAGCGTGAGTGATCTGAATCCTGCAAGTGAGTCTCTTGCAAAAAAACTACCCCGGGCTTAAATTGCTTCAGGCGTGATAAGACTCTCTTTCGCTTTATTGGGTGGTTCAACCCCCTCACATTCCAGCTAACAAAGGTAAGATTACCACTCATCAAGTGAGTCCCACATTTTTATGTGCAGAGTTGCCCAAGGAGGGTAGGGAGAGGACGAAAACAACAACAAAAAACATGACAACCAACCCCACCCCAGAAAGAAAATGCAATACAATAACATATCACTGTGTAAAAAAAATCTAAAACAATACCACCCAGCAATATCACCCCAGCAGGTTGCATTAAAAAGCAACCGCGTAAGCCCCTGCTTCCTTCCCATATTAATCAAGAACTCCCCGTACCACCAGCATCATACCTGCACCCTTGAACATTAGCCCCTAAACTCGAGCCAGGGTCTCAGTTTTCAGGACACGAAGAAGAGAAAGAAGAAAAAACAAAAACAAATCAGCCAAACAACGAACCAGTTTTACCCTAAAATGAACAGCAAAGAACATCTTGCTATGCCAACAGTGCGGCTGTATAATGTCACTCACAACGAGGACGCCACTTAGGCTAGTCCGACCCGTTATAGTTGTAAATTAGGGTGAGTGCTCTAACCGGCTACAGTGTCCAACTCAGGATGGAGAGCTTTGGTTTTCTTCCATGGTTTGAATGAAGCGAGAGGCCTCCTCAACTGACTCCAATCGCCGGATTTTCCCATCTGTAAGAGCAGTGTTGGGTAAATTACTTTAAATTAGTAACTTAGTTACATTACTAGTTACTTCTCTAAAAAAGTAACTCAGTTACTTCAAGTTACTCGTTACTTTCAGAGTAACTAGTTACTAGGGAAAGTAACTTTGGTTTTACTCAGAATTCTCTTGTTAATGTGTTGCTTCCGTAACTGGATACCCAGCCAGACTGCCAGTCTTCTAGCTTGCTTACTTGCCACAAGTGCACTGTGCCACCTACCAATAGAAAGGAAAAAATAATGTGCACATTTCCACGAGAGAAATTCCACGCCTGGACCGTCGTTGACCGCCGCCATGATTCTAGCCTGCTTTTTACATCCAACACAAAAACTGCAGTCGTTGTGCTTTTGATTGTACTCAGAACTTGGAAATTCTGCCTTCTGAATAGGAAGATGTAGGTAACACCAGACTGCAGATGAGCTGCATACAGAGCTGGACTGGGACAAAAAAAAAATCGTCCCGGCATTTTGACTAGAGACCGCCCACCATTATAGGAAAAATCATAAAGCCTTTGAATGAAAATAAACACTGTTGTGACAGTGATGTACACTGTTCTGATGGTATATATGTATCAGTCTATCAATTGTTTGTTGTAAGACTCAGATAATTATTTTTTTTAAAAGCGAGACATTTTAAATGAGAATAATAAAGAAAAGTATTTCCTTGTGCCCCCTTTCCCTGTTAATGCCCTACCTGCCCCCTGGCATCACTTTGCTAGACCCGCCCCTGCACAGTTACCAGCTGTCAGCTACGTAGAAAAGGATCCTGGTGTTATTTGTCTCTCAGAAACAGCTCATAACTTCCTTCAACTCATCCATGTCACCTAAAAGGTAAACCTGTTTCTCCATCACCTGTTCAGCTCTGATGATTCAGTAAGGACATCTCCTGGTTTCATCTGCATGTTTCCCTCTCACCAGATAACCAAACCTGATATCATGACCAGCAGCTTTACAGCTGTGGCTCCAACAAACATCAGCTGATACTAGAAATTAATATTAAATAAATTCTAACAACAGCTGATCAAGCTTAAATGTGATGCTGTTGTTTAACGCCACATCCGCTGGTTTCCTCTTTCTGGCGCAAAGTGGGCGATAAACAAACAAGAGAGAAAAGCCGATCAGCTGATCATTGATCAGTTTCGTGATTGAAGTAGAAACAGGAGAGAATGAGAGAAGAAGAGGCAGCTGTGCAGCTTCAGCTTTGTGTCTTTTTCATTGTAGCTGAAGTCCGGGACAAACTGTGTTCCTTTTCACCTCAGTACGAAACGCGTAATATTTTCTCTGAATACCAGACGATTCTGTTTTTTAGGGCACGGTTGGAAACTCTAATAATTAACCGTATGAACAAAATAAAGTTCAACATCAGTAACATAGCACCCACCCAGCTGTATAGAAACTCCGTCATGCTAGCTAGCACGCAGTACGAAAATGTCAGCATACCGAAAATAAACTCCACCTAAACTTGGTTTATATCTGACCCAGATAGACTGCAGGTCATAACTTCTTACCTGAAGTTCAGTTCACCTGACGGACCGGCGGCCGCCGGGTCTCTCCTCTTGCCTCCCTTTTCCTTCATCCACCTGCTGGCCTCCACCACTTGCTAATGTTACTGAATCTGTGGAAGCTCCGATAGCCACCACACGAAGTAACGAGTAACGAGCCTATCTAAATCCCAGTAACGAGTAACGCGTTCCTGGTTTTGGCATAATAACTAGTTACCGTGCTCGTTACCACAATAATAACGTAGTTACTGTAACGCGTTACTTAATAACGCGTTAGTCCCAACACTGTGTAAGAGTAATGTGGAGCCTGGCGGGGAAGAGGAGGGAAGGACGGAGGCCTCTCCGGTATAACTCAGCCATAACATCCTTATACTGGGCTCGCTGCTTCTGGACGTCGGCGTTGTAATCCTCATAAAACTGGAGTTTATTTCCGCAGTACTCCAACGTCCCTCGGCGTCTCCGTGCTTCACTCATCAGCAGCTCCTTAATCTGGAAGCGGTGGAAGCGGATAATGACTGAGCGCGGCCTCCCATCAGGGCCTGGTTTGGGCATAAGGCTACGGTGGGCTCTGTCAAGCTCCGGGGGGATGGAAAAGTTTGTGCACCGAAGACCTCCACCAGCAGCCGGGAAAAGAACTCAGTTGGCCGTGGACCCGGCTCCACCGATTCTGGCAAACCCACCAGACGGATGTTCTGCCTTCTGCTTCTACTCTCCAGGTCGGAAAGTTTAGTTTTGAAAAGTTTGTTTTCCTCCTGTAGCGAATCATACTTAGCTTCGAGCGCTGCCAAACGCTGAACAACATCCACTGCGTTTGCTTCAAGCTCACCAATACGTAGTTCTTGATTTGCAACTTCCGATTGAATCTTGTCCAGCTTACCGTTAATTACATCCGATGTAGCCTTAAAATCTGCGGCTATGGCTGTTCTGTGCTGTTTGTGCTGGTTCAGGGCTGCACCAGCATCCTCTGCTGCGCCAGTGCTAGCACAACTCTCGGCAGTAAGGTTTTTCTCGGTTTGTCTCCTTCCCTTGGACATCCTTTCAATGTGACACTCATAAATGACCCAAAAAGTTCGTGTCTAACAGCAAAATGGGGCTCAGAAAGTAAAATTTTTAAAAAGTTAGGCAGGTGCTAGTGGCCGACACACCTTACTCCATTGCCGGAAAACGGAAGTCCCAGCACCTTCAAGTCTGAGAAGTCTGAGGTCATGGTCCTCGATGGGAAAAGGTCGGTGCGGCCGCAGTGATGTGGGCGCTGCACCGCTCCGTCGTGGTGAAGAGAGAGCTGAGCGTAAAAGTGACACTCTCAATTTACTAGTCGGTCTACATCCCTACCCTCACCTATGGCCACGAGCTGTGGGTAGTGACCAAAAGAACGAGATCGCGGATACAAGCGGCAGAAATGAGCTTCCTCCGAAGGGTGGCTGGCCTCTCCCTTAGAGATAGGGTGAGAAGAGGCCATCCGAGAGGAGTGCAGAGTAGAGCCGCTGCTCCTCCACATCAAAAGGAGCCAGCTGAGGTGTTCTGGGCATGTCCCACCAGGAGGAGGCCCCGGAGCAGACCCTGGAGGGATTATATCTCTCGGCTGGCCTGGGAACGCCTTCGTGTTCCCCCGGACAAGCTGGAGGAGGTGGCTGGGGAGAGGGAGGTCTGGGCTTCTCTGCTGAGGCTGCTGCCCCCGCGACCCGGCCCGAATAAGTGGATGGATGTTTATCTTTTGTCAGTAATGAAGGCGAGAGCTGCTCAGTCCTGCAGGTTCCCTGAGGAAGCATGTTTCTTGTTATAGGTACCAGCAGCAGAAGCTTCATTTACTCCAGCTGCTGGGTCAGAGTGTGTATAACCACATAAGCGTGCAGCCAAATGTTATTACAATGAGTCTCTAAGTCAGACTGTGACACCATAGCGTCGTCATTTATGTTTCAATATGTTTGTCAGCGATGGAGGAGCTCTGTGTGAGAGCCAGGGCCACGTCACGTCCAGCTGTGCTGCAGGAACTCAGACTCCAGCTGTGGTGTTTCATCCAGCTGTTAAATTCATGGTGGGCTGGAGCAGAGACTCCCCGGTCTTGTTATCAGATACAGAGCTCCTGTGGAGCGTGTAGTCTTCATGCAGCTGAAACATCTGCAGAGGCTCATGAAACAGCTGCTCCTCCCTCGTCTGTGCTCCACTCTGACTTCATGGCAGCTGCAGGTGGCTGGATGACTCCATGTCAGCTCACACACCGCAGTATATTCGTACAGTTTAATCCTCCCATGCTGTGACTGAAATATTCACACTATGTAAACTAAATCATAGAAACATTAAAGGTTAAAGTTCAGATAAAGAACTGCTTCAGCTCTCACTTCCAGAAATCTGCTGGTGAAGGTTTGAAAAGATGGACTAGATTAAAGTGAGGTGGTCTCTGCATCAACGCCAACTCCTCGTGCAGCTTCTGTTCATAGACCGCTCCCCCGACCGCTGCCCTGACGCCTGGCAGGTAGCTGTCCACACGTTCAGTGCCAGTGCACAGGCTGCCTGTGGGGAGGAGTGTCCTCCTGGTCGCTCCAGGCCCGAATCATTCCCCTGAAAAGTTCTGTTTGGTCTGTGAGTGGTAGCTGCAGACCCAGCTGCCATCAGCAGCAGTGCCGGGCGAGGTGGAGTCCACCTACTGCAGGGTGGAGTAGCTGAACTTTATGATGTTCTAATTAAAATCTCAGAAATGTCAGAGTTCTTGTTTTCGTGTCACTGCGAGCCTGGCTGCCGTCTGTGGAGTTTCACATGCATGTGATTGTGCTGCTGGTATTACCTGTTGTAACGCAGTAAAGGGCGCCTGACTGCAGCCTGATGGGTAATAATCAGAAGGAGGGTCGACTAAAGAGCCCGAGTGTGTCAATAAAACACAATCAACAGAAATAGAGCTCAAATATATATATTATGTATGTTGTGGTGATGTGGACTTTATAGACAGATATACAAACAAATATGTACATATACAGGGCTCTAGACTAACTTGTTGCCACGGTTGCACTGGTGCGCCTAACTTTTTTTCTTAGGCGCACCCAAATGTTTTCAACCGCAGCGCTTAACACCGCAGTTTTACATCTGCACTTTTTCGATTTGAAATTTGCTGTCCATACAGACACTATTGATTAGTAAATGATTAACTAACAATCTGTCAACACAACGTTCGTTATTTGGAGCACATTTCTACAAGAAAGATAAGTTACTGAAAAAGTGCTTGTGCTTAAAGTGTGTTGGCACTCTTTGGTAATATTGTAGAAAATGTTAAACTTAATCATCATCTCGGCTCCTCTGACGACCTGTTTGCTGCTGCCTGCTGCTGAAAGGCAGTGGGGAGAGGGGACACGTGGGCAGTGCATTTATCGCAGCATATAATGTGTTTTCTGGATACACTGCTGTTTTTTCAGCGTTCAGAGATTGATGGGACCGTGTCAGAGCTGCCTATGAATTTCAGACGGATCAGCCTTAACTTAACTTAAAAAGTTATCAATGAACCTTGTGAGACTTCATCAGAGATGTGAGCATCACAGCAGATGTCTTTGTGTCAAAGTTACTGAACAGAACATGAAGGAGATTTTCCTGGCCTGGATTTTTATAGCAGATAACTTTAAAAATATTCTGTAGTTTTGCATAATTTCAAAAAGTTTAAATTTCTTCAGTATTGAACAGGAGAAATGAGGCTTTCTCATCCGAGGTCATTTAAGTAAAGTAAAAAAAAAGACAGCGCTGTAAACAACAGTAGACTGGTGGGTAATAAGCGAATGAATAATGCAGAAAACAGAGATTTGAGACAGGAAACTGTTCTTGAGAGAGAGAGCTGTGCATGAAGTGTGATTTTATCGTGGTGGAAGCAAAACAGCAAAAGTCAGAGGGAATTCATGACGACATTTAGTTTGGATCTTCTTTTGCTGCTGGTTCAGTGAATTTTGGTTGGAGAGAGACGAAACCTGCAGCTCAGAATCGAGCGCAAAAAAGACGTAAACACAGCGCGGACGCGACGCATCCGACGGCGTGACCGTGTACGGGCCGTCGGGTGAGAAAGCCGAGAAAGAGAAAGCTGATTCTGATGCGTCGGTCCGCTCTGCGTTTACGTGGAGTCCGTTTCCTGCTCTCATTTACTGTTTGGTGGTTGTTCAAATAGTTTTGTGAGCTTTAAGCTGAGATTCTGGCGTTTCTGGTTTCAGGATTTACTGAATCGATATCGCTTTTTTCAAGCTACTCACCTCTCTCTATCCACCTGCACTTTAAAAACGTACACACGGACTACAGGAATATCTGGACCACGGCCAATCAGAGAGGTCCCGCCCCTGACTATCTCTGATTGGCATAATGTGTGTCAGTTGTTGACCACACGGACACTTTCAGAGTTGCAGAGAATTTTATTTTTTTTAGTCGAACAGGTCGTCGCCTTGGTGTGACCAAGGATTTTTTTAGTCGCACCATTGAAAAATTTGGTCTCATTTGCAACCAAATTGGTCGCAATCTAGAGCCCTGATATATTTTATAAACCACACAAAACAACTCATTTGGTCCCAAAAGGAAGTGGGACAAGGTTCAGTTCAGTTCAGCTGACCTGTAATAGGCCACGTTCCAACAGGTATATACTTGAAGTCCATTTACAGATTCATTGGTGCTACTGCAATGCAGCGATGCAGCGGTGGTCGCAGGAAGACACGCCCCCCGACCTAAACAAGGTCAAAAACATAAATTAGCATTCACAATAAATTGGAACAGCTTTCTACTGCCATCACAAATATATAAATCCATAAATAAGTCAAATAATTAATGCTATATTTGCCTATAACAATAAAATGAAGATCTATATTTATATATCTTATAATAAATTTCATTCCAAATAATATTAAAGACAATTATACTTATGGGTCCCATCAAAGTAAAGTAAATTAGCAATCAAGCTAATAAACATTATCCAAGGTTAATCAAATACATACAAAACAAGTGTAATTGTACGTGTTGCACAACAAGTTCAATAATCTCAAAGCAATAAGTCAGAAGTCCCATCGGCTGTGTTGGCGTTTAATCAGAAAAGTAACAAAAAACTTGCAAAATGGACAAAACTACAAAAATCAAATCGCTCACTCGACTCTGGAAGTGATCGTTTAACATTCGGCCATCGTGAAAAAACAAAACAACAATATTCAGTAAACTTAAGCTTATTGACTAGCGTTAGCTTACCGGCGCTCTGACTGTGCGACGGCGGCATTTTCATTAATGATAACAAAACAAACAAAGTAACCGACTCAGCGTTTAGTGGGTCGAGTGAGGGCACAAGGTGGAGTAAATCGGCCGGGTTATTTGACAGTGTCAGGTGGTGTGGTCCCAGTAATCAGTCAAACACCACAGAGACAGCAGCAGCGATGAAGCCGGGGAAAATTTATCCCCGCCACAATAAATGGATTTCCGGAAGTGGGGTCGGACATTGCCTTGGTTGCACTGTCACACTGTCGTGATTTTTATCGTGGCTTCTGCGAGACCAGCTCTGGGGAATAAATGCATCCACAAACCAACAGAGAATGCGTCGTCGTGACCTCGGTGAGCGCATGTTTCAGCAGCTGAAACGATTCATCGTGTTTCACTTTTCCTGCCTCGTTTAGCCGTCTCAGCAGTTTCTGCTCCAAACCACACTGAGCACACACTTTCTCACAAGTTCACAGAGTTCATTTGTTATAGTGGAAACTTACACACACACACACACACACACACACACTGTTTTACGAGCATTAACAATCACAAACAGATGCAGATATGCGTTGTGGTCATTTGGATTAAAAACTCTGCACAGTCTGAATTTTCCATCTGTTTCACAGCTGCTCCTCCCCTCCCTCCTCTTCCTCCTCTTCCTCCCCTTTGCCGCTTGTTTTCTTCCTCTGACTCTAAATTGTCATTAAGAGCTTTCTGCTGCTGCTTCGCGTCTCCGTCGGTCTGTAATAATTCCTTGCACTCTGATGTTGGTCGTAATCACTGGCAGCTTCGGCCTGCATTAGCTTAAATCCAGCTTTGTCGAATGAACCCAGGCTAACGGTGCAAAAACAGCAGCAGCACGCTCACCGTGTCACTAAATCATTACTAGAACAAGTACCAAAGTTCTTTATTTAAATATTTAAAATATTTGGCTAGCTCCACCTAGCAGACAGCTAGCAGCTATGGCTGCTTCTATTGTGGGATAGACTCACACACGCACACACACACACACACACACACACACACACACACACACACATATTTACACTTGCTCACATGCATAAATCCATCTAGGTGTTACATTAATATCTGAGCATCTTTTGTAGTCAGTCTTGCTGTAAAGTGGGCGGGCAGAGCGGGGATTAAGGTGGAATCAGTCCTCTTAGTGGGATGCTGGAGTTCAAGTTCAGGCAGAGCAGGGAGGTTGCTACACAAACTCACGTGGCCGGCTTTTCTGAAGCGATGCCGAGAGAAGGAGCAATGAAACCAATGGACAGTGTGCGCACTGCTGGAAGCACACTGTGTCTGAGGAGGATGTCAGGGAGGTACTTCAGGAGAGACACCAGGACGCACCAAAGCTACTGGTCCGGACGGGATTCCCGATCCTCAAGTCATGCGCCGCTCAGCTGGCTGGAGTGTTTACTCTGTATATTTTATATTTTATATATCTTATTTTATTGACTCTATTTGAACTATCTTCATATGCTGGTTCCCACCTTCCTCTCTCTGTCTGTAGTCCCAGCCTGCTTCAAAATGGCCACCATCGTCCCTGTACCCAAATCCTCCACCATCTCATCATTGAACGACTGGCGACCTGTAGCCCTGACCCCCATCGTGAGCAAATGCTTCGAGAAGCTGGTCAGGGACATCTGCTCTGCACTCACTACCCGACTCACTGGACCTCTACAGTTCGCATACCGCCACAACAGGTCCACTGATGATGCCATAGCCCTGACACTCCATGCTGCCCTGTCACACCTGGAGAAGAGACACGTATGTGAGAATGCTGTTTGTAGATTACAGCTCAGCATTCAACACCATCGTTCCTCGAAGCTGGACAGGAAACTGCAGGATCTAGGACTGAGCAGCTCCCTCTGCAGCTGGATCCTTAACTTCCTGTCTGACAGACGCCAAGTGGTCAGACTGGGCAGCACCACTCATCCCCATCACGCACTACGACTGCACGGCCACTAACAACTCCAACATCATTGTGAAGTTTATGGACGACACTACAGTGGTGGGTCTTATCACCAACGGCCAACAGCAGGAGGAGGTCAGACCCACTGGTGTCAAGACAACCATTCACCCTCAACTTTCAAAGGAGCTGGCTGTGTTGAGTCAGATGTTGACTTCAGCTGCTGCTGAACATGCGGGCATGCCCGGCAGAGTAAACAGGCTCCGGGTTAGTTCTTTGTTATTGCAGTCTCTGCACCGTGTCTTATGCTCACACAGAACATGTGTTTGTAACCATGTGCTCAGTCCTCATTGGAAACAGACAAAGACACTTTCAAATCAGCATGCTCAGCAGGTGATTGGATGAACCAGCTGGATATGTGCGACAGTTCATCGTGCTCGACCGGTCAGCTGGTGTCTCTCACCAAAGCTGGGCATCAGTGCTGTTCTGGAAGTCTCGATCCTCTCACTGTGGAATCAAATATTTGGTCATTCATAACGCACGTGGCTAATGCTGGATTACATGAACCGGTGGTTTCCAAACCATGTGCCAAAGCAGACTGGAGTGCACGGGACAAGTCCAGGTGTGCCTTGGAATGAAAACTATAGTCATCTGCTGTCATGGATCCAACGCGCTTCAAAGGAGTGCTGGTCCTGGACCAGAGACTCCAAGATCCTTAACTGAGTGTGTGAAAGTGTCTGAGATAACGATTAGAACAATTACAGGAGTCGTGCAAAGCGCAGATGCTGTAAATGGGCCGTCGCGTGTGCCTTGGATTGAAAGGAAAAGAAAGCGATGGTGTGCCAGGTGATGCAGATTAACAGTAACGGGTGCGAGTCCTTGTTTTCTAAAGTACGCCGTCCTGTCCGGCAGTTTTAACAAGCCACCATTGCTTTCTTTATATCTGCTTAAAAATAGGTGCAGTGATTTATTGAAACGTGTGACCACATCCTTCTGACGAGCTTCAGCCTCAGTATTTGTTTAGCCACCTGAGAACGAGTGAAAACACAGAAGAAGAAAGACCTTCAGAGACCTGCTGCTCAGCGCCGTTAAACCTGTCCTGACCTGCCCTCTGTTCCTCCTGGGCAGTTTGAAACCCGCTAATAGGAACTTAAAATATATAATAAAAATCTCAAACATGTAGAATGTGTCAGGAAGAAGGAGACCCGGAGGACGGATTTAGTTTGTCTTTAAATGTATCTGCAGCTGTAAACGATCCTGATCTCACAGAAACTGTTTGCTGCTGTGAATTTGTCCTGTTAGTCGTTCATACAACCAGTGTGTGTATGTGGGTCGGACCAGCCAGGGATCAAACCACCAACCAGTACAGCGTCGCTATGACTACACCCGCTGTAACAGTCGCAGTTGTGTGGTGTCTCTTTAAGACAAGCTAACTTAATGGTTAGTGATGTCACAAGTGTGCGCCGCTGCTCACACGTGGACGCGTACCTCAGAGTAACGTGACGGGTTGTATGAACGCTGTATGATGAGAGCAGCGTTCAACGCGGCGCTTATCCACCTGTCAGTGAGGCGGTTCTCACAGCCCCAGGTGGAGGCGCGTGTCGGAGTGTTGCTCGTGAACAGCTGTACCTGAAACACAGCTGTGGCCTGAAGCTAAACACGGTGGGTGGAGTCTCCCAGATCAAAGATTAAAACTGTGTAAAAGGCAGCGAGTCGTTGGGCTGTAGTTACACAACATCCTCGTGTCTGACGGCAACAAAGAAAACTGCTGACATGTCAGTGTTAGGGGTCTGTTTAACACTGCAGACCCACAAGACCACACACACACACACACACACACACACACACACAGATTGTAGTACATGGACAGGTGGTTGTGCAGTAGGCGGTAGCGCAGTAAGCTAACATGTTGGATGGTGGAGACGATGAATGACCCACTTGGAACGGCACCAAACGTCTGCGGCAGTCAGGAGCTTAGAGGCCTGAACAAGTCCTGACTGCACCACGTTGGCTGCCCGCTCTCAGCTCAGTGTCAGGCGTGTTAATCGTTTGTCATCATGTCCCGTGACACTTTGACAGCAGCCGTCACAGCGGTGAGGCCAGAGGCTCCGGCGAGCGTTTGCCAGGATCCTGAATATGACCTGAGACTTCGGGAATGTGGAGCGTTGGTGTCGGCACATCAAACACGCCGTCGTTATGCAGAGCCCTGTGTGGGCTGCAGGGTCAGGGCAGCGTATGTGTGCGCTCTCATCACAAACGTGACTGGGGAATCTGGGGGAGATGGAAAACTTGCTTACTGGAACACTGCAAACCAGCACGGTGCTGTGCAGAAGTCCTGAGCCAGCCCTCGTTTCATTACAAGGAGCCAGACTTTCTTCTTACTTCTTAAAGCAGAGCTTTGAAGGTTCATTAAAAGTTCCCAGAGTTTCTCAAGGTCTTACAAAACGTTTGATTTGGACATTGGCTGCTTTTTCACTCAGTTTCAGTCTTCGTGCCGGAGGAACCAGTGTGTGTCTGCACATAACAAAGAACGTTTTTAAACACGTCTGTTCCTGTTTCATTAGTTGAGTCTGTGAAAAATTTCACAGTTTGGTATTTTTAGACCAACAGGGTGATTCCCAAAGAGCATTTACTGGGAAATCTGGGATATCTCTGTGTGCAGCATGTCCTTAAAAACGTGAGAAGAAGACGTGTGAGGCCCAAAAACTAAGAAGTGACATCGGAGAGCTGATCAGCTGATCATCTGCTGGTCAGCGGCGCTCCCGTCGGTTTTAGGTCAAAGTTTTAGGTCAAATTACCATAAAAATTCCAAATCTCAGCTAATAACACAGAAAACAGTGAAAAACTGAGTAAAAGTGAAATGTGAAATAAAATGTCTGTTTTCTGTAGAGCTCCATCACCCTCACTCTCTCTCATCCATCCTTCGTCCTCGTGCTGGGACGCAGGCCTGGGATTACCGTAATGACCCTAATATCACTAAAAGAGTCGCTGCTTTCAGGAACCGTGGGAATGTTTTCAGTTGATTAAATGGTTGAGGAGTGACAGAAGTTACAGATGTTTGAAAACACCTGCTGAGGCCGGAGACAGGTGCAGCTTCACGGGGAGGCTGAGGTGTGAAAATGAC
Organism: Oreochromis aureus; assembly: GCF_013358895.1. Taxonomy (NCBI): domain Eukaryota; kingdom Metazoa; phylum Chordata; class Actinopteri; order Cichliformes; family Cichlidae; genus Oreochromis; species Oreochromis aureus. Next base: position 1,406,680 of record NC_052961.1, read on the forward strand.
ACCAGAGCAGGGCTGATGGAGTGATGGCGTCTCTGTTAGGGATGGGTATTGATAAGATTTTCACGATTATCGATTCTTTATCGATTCTTTTTAAAAAAGGAGAACACTAAGGTCGATTAGCTTAGAACTTTGTTTTATATCTTCTCTTTGAACAAGATAGAAATTTAGGAGTAACATGGCCTTACAAACCCAACAGTGAGATCTTAAGAGATCCACAGCCTACGGCTCTTCAATGGGGTGTCACAGGGTCCCCGGGGAAAATTGTAAATGTAAAATAATAAAATAAATATTCTTCTGTAGCAATAACAAAGTATAACATAAATTATTCTGTAGCAATTACACAAGAATATCCAGTAATGTCCCTGCCTACAATTAAACACATTCACTTACTGAAAATCGGGGCATCTGCTGTGGCAAATGGGTGCAAGCCTTTGACCACAAACTTAGTCGCTGCTCGGTGACATTCGTCTATCCTGGCCTGAAAGGAGACGCTACCGGTAGACTGCAGCGAGAACTGCCAGCCAGACTCTGTCTGTCTCATCATGGTCACCTAAATGCACAGTAATGGCAGGTTTTGTAATAAGGCAGATCGCGCTAACATAATATGCACTGTTAGCTGATTATTTACCTGCCGCATTAACGGGAGAGGACGTGCAAACGTTACCGCTGCTGCTGGGTTGAGATTCACGAGTCCGGAGCGGAATTAAAAACACGACATTCATTTAAGGTCATCGCGTGTTTTGTGAGCAAATGCTTTTGCATATTCGTAGTGTTTCCTCCTTTAAATGAAATATCTACTTTGCAAGTATTGCAGGTTGCCCTGTTGTCATCCGTTCTCGTAAAGTATAACCAAACTTTTGAGCGTTTCCTGTCAGGTAAATGACGCTCCGCAACGTGGTGACGTCATTCGGGGTGACTGGAATCGATAAGGGAATCGTTTGCAAAAATGGCAAACAATTCCAAGGAATTGAAACAGTGGGAACCGGTTCTCAACAAGAACCAGGTTTTGATACCCATCCCTAGTCTCTGTGGAGCGCCTCTGCGACTCTTCTTCAACGTGTTTTTTTGCGGCATCTACAGAGAACAGTAAATCTGGCCCACAGCGAGCCACGTCCCGCCTCACTCCGAAGCTTTATCTAAGATGATAACACTGTTTGTGATTCTGTTCTGTCTCCAGGCGGCGGTGAACGGGGGCACGCCTCCAGCTGAGGGCCTGTCTGAGAATGACAGCGGTGTGGAACTAACCAATGAGAACAGCCCCCTGACCGCAGCCGAGCCGCCTTCACCCTTCAGCCCCAAACAGAACGGAGACGCTGCCTCGCCTCAGGGTAACTCGTGCCGCTCGTCTTTACACCATCACTTATTTCACGTGAGACCTTTATTTTGAAGGTCCGCTGGCTTCCTGTGTGTTTGTGAACAGAAACTTCACATTAAAAGGGAAACTGTGAATGATTACAGCTGCCAGCGAGCTCACGTGTTTACATTCTTTGTGATTTATGAATGACTTATTTCTCCTCACACTTTCACCTCATGCTGTCAGCATCAGCAGCTGTTGGTGGTGAGGATGAGGATGATGAGCTTTGACTACATTTCTTCAGTTTAAGTTTCTGCTTCAGTTCTTTAAAAGTCACGACAACCTGGCGGCCGTGATGGAGTGATGCAGTGTGTCTGCTTCTTCACTTATTAAACATTTAGTTCATTTTTAATCACTTAACTGAGATTTTTGTTATGTTTTGCTGTGACTGTGTGAAGTTTGTCCCTGCTGCTGAAGCTGTTGAACTACCCAAATCATCACGTTTAAGCTCTTGGCGGCCGTCTGCCCGCCGACACTGTCCCGCGAAAATATTCAGTTTCTCTCGGACCATCTGTCTGACCTTCTGTCCATCTGTTGTCTTCCACTCCCACCACAGACGGTAACCAGTGCTCCAGGGGAAGCAGGAAGAGGAGCAGGAAGAGACGCGAGGACGAGGAAAGCACCTGGGACTTGGTACGACTCTCGCGTAGGAGCTTTCACTGCCCTGTGATTTAGACGAGAGCAGAGGGGACACTGGTCTGGTGTTTGTCTCTTTGCAGGACAAGTCTTCAGGAGCGTCTCAGCTGGGCTTGAGACAGACACCTCGACCCAGAACCATCTTCCAGGCCGGCCTGACACCGCACACACACGGCAAGCCTCGCAGACAGAACCGCAAACAGGAGCACGGCACGTCTCCGGTAAACACTCGCCGAGCCGGGTCACGGGCTGCTCGGGAAGGTGCAGCCATTAGAAACATAAAACTGCACGTTAGTGTCCACGCGGCGGGGACACTAACGGCAGGGAGGGGATCCTCTACCCTTAATAACAATGTAACAACACAGGGATCAGCGAGGCCCAGGCCGAGCGCAGACACACATCCATCCACCTCAGGGTGGGGTAGAGGGGGTCAGCCCAGACCCAGCCAACCCCGGCTGGAAAAAGAGGTGCTTGTTTTTCACCGTGAGCTTTAGGTCACTCTGACCTTTAGCACTCTGACCTTTAGCACTGTGGCGCTGCACAGTATAGCATCAAGCTAGCACAAGTTTAGAAAACTCAAACACACCACATCCTGGTGCATGTTGCCATGGTGACACTCCTAGAGTATTACATGAGTGCTCGTCTGCACTTTAATTACACTCTTCACAAATGAAATGAAATGGATGGATGGAAATGGGTCAAAGGGTCAAAGGTCAGAGTGGTTGCATCCATGAGGCGGTGGTCACACCTCAGCCTCCAGCGAGTGATCTGAGGTTAGCGGCGTTTGCAGACGTCAGCTGATTTATGGTTTAAACCTCCCTGAATACCCCCCCCCCCTTTGAGCCTTCGATGATGTAACAAGTACCGTGTCAGGAATCAGCTGTCAGCGTGGAGTCTGCAGAGTCACTTCTCCTCCTTCATCCTCACTTCTTTCATAAAAGACTTTAAAAAAGAGGCTTTTTAATAATTTCACTTTGTGTTTGTTTGAATATTTGGTCAAAGCGGGATGATGGCTGCCGACTCACTCACAGCTCCAGGATGATTGTTGGTGTCGAGTCTGTGCTTCTCGCAGGTCTTTCTTCCTCTGTCAACCTTCCCTCTCTCTGCCCTCAGTGTGCCGGGAATCCTCGGGCAGCTGCGGTCGGCTCCGGCGGGGTCCCGGAGACCCCTCGGCTGGAGCTCATGGAACAAGACTCCAAAGACTCGGCCCAGAGCACCAGCACCTCGTCCAGCTCTGAAACCAAGCAGGAGTACAGCGTAAGTCGATATCAGTGCAAATCTCCCCGTTTGTGATGATGACAGTGCGTGTGCAGCGGTTCTCATCCTCTGTCTCCAACAAGTTTTAGCTCCTCCCCTTTAAGGCCACTTTCAAGCACAGGGCGTGGGTGACCTTGTAGACAGTTTGAACAGGAGGTGGGCGGGACTTCAGACTGCTCATAATGTTCCATTTCACAGAGTTTTTTCCTGCTGTTGGTACTGTATGATG